>NW_020664499.1:5288810-5300254 GCF_002925995.2 Terrapene triunguis
ACTCCTGGTTGTTTTTGTCCAAATACAGTGGGCGCCCAGCCATTAGTGACTATATGTGCATTCTGGTGAATTTTAGCACTTCACATAGCACTTTACAAACATTAACACTTGCAACAGTCCCGTGAAATAAACATTTTGGAAAAATAAGCCACTGGAGAGAAGGTCAACGTTTTCATGTGCTCACTAATTTTTGGTGCCGCAGTTCTTGGGGATCCAACTTGAGACATCTCTGGGATTGATTGTCAGAGACACTGAATACCCACAACTCCTTGAAATTAACAGAAGCAGCAGATGCTGAGCAACTTGGAAAAAAATCAACCCTTATGTATCAAAACAGCAACCAAAATAAGTGGACATTTGAAAATTTGGACCTTGGTGACTTGAATAAGTTACAATGGGAGCTGGTATCCAAGCCAGGATTAGAGCATGCCGAATTCCCCTGATCTCAGACCACTAGACTAGGCTGTCCTTTGCACTAGTGCTCTGTCCCAGCAGTTCACTGGTTGTTCAGCAGAGGAGCTGGCTCATCTACAAGCATCTCTCTGGCAGGGAGCTTTTGGCAAGCCAAGAATCATCAGCAGCAGTCTGGGTGGTGCTGCCCCTGAGAGTAGTGGACTGATCTGAAGGTCCTCTGACAAGTCAAGAGTCCTATGGTCATAGTCTTCACAGCTCTTAAGGCCCATGTTTCTCTTCTTATTTTATATAGGTTGAACACACCAACAGTACTAGAACTGATGGCGTACACTTACATATCAAAAATGTACACAACTGTGGAACTACAGAAGGCAATGGCAAAATAATACAGAGTTAACATCAATATTATGTATTTGTGTAAATGAACAGTTAGTTCAGTAGCAGGTTCGAATTAAGCTTAGTGGAAAATTTATGCTGTGCCTGTGCAAATATCATTTCTCCTTTGGTTATAATGCCTTAAAAAACAGCATAGGCACTAGTTCCTCTTGAGGACAGCTACTTGGAATGTTTCCGCTTGTGAAGTTCAATGATTTTTGTGTTACTCATACAGAGGGGGAAAAAAACCCTGACAATCTTTCGGCAGAGGATACACACATATTTTACCCTGGTATAACTAAAAACTGGATAAAAAGATTTCCTTTGAAATTTTTAGCTAAAGAAGTGATTTTTAAAGAAAGTTATGACCGTGAGATCAGGAGACTACAATGGAGGCTCCAGTGTAGCGCTACATGGAGTGTTTGCCAAAAAGTGAACAGAATAATACACCACAGAGGATCTTCCCTGTGTTGGGGCCTCTTTGTACCACTCTGCCATTGCAACGCAGCTCTAAAGCTAGTGTCACTGACCATAGGAGGCTAACCCAGAGCAGGGGAATATTCTGGTAGTACAGTATAGTTGCTCCTACATTTTCCCCATTCCCAGTAGGATGTGACTGTGGAAAAGGGTATGTGGCCAGGACTTCCCTGTGCCCCTGTTTTCTGACTGGCATATGACACCTCAGGATCACTGAGAGCAAGTGTAATTTAAAGCATATTTTACCTGCTCTAAATTATGCAGGTGAATCACCCTGGGGCACAGCTGGCCCAAGATTAGGGGAGCAAAAAGGTGTCTAACCAAGAGCTACACTATGCTCTCCTCTGCCACAGCTGGGGATGCAGCCCACCACTTCTAAACAGTCACATTACTGTCTGATTGCTTGATTATTCGGAATTTATAAATGAGATATACAGTAAATAAAATTCATCTAATTAAATCATGTTATGATCACATTTTACTTGCCATATAAAGGTGAGGTGTGTTTGGCAACTGAACACAACTGAAGAATCTCTTAGATTTTAAAATATTCCCTACTTTTGAAAAGCTTGGTACAGAATATGAAATTTATACAGAGATTTCCATGAACAAAAGTTACTAGTTTTCATGCTACCATTAAGTAGGGTGACCAGACATCCTGATAAAATTGGGACCGTCTCGATTTTGAGCTATTTTTCCCGGTATTTTGCACTCTTTTTTTTTTTTCCCCGCCCGGCCAGCAGCCCTCTTTTTTTTTTTTTTTGCCCCGCTCCCCACCCCGGTGTCCCGATATTTTCTTCATCTCATCTGGTCACCCTACCATTAAGTACTAGGGCTATTCAGGAGGTGCCAATCATTTTCACTTCTCTCATTGGGAAAAACAGTCCAACCAATGAATTAATGTTTTTATTTTGGTCATTAGAGGAATATTCAGTTTTTAACTCAAAGGCTTATTGTCAAGCTGCCTGCAGTGACTCAAGAACATGAATCCCAACAACAGGGCAGACTGAAGAAGCAGGGCACACACCCCAAACTGGCTGTGAGTTCCATACTTAGAGTTCACCAACCAATTACCAAGTGTAAACTCCTCAGGCACTATAACAGCCTAAACATGGAGTCACAGACAGTCCCCTTGGGTACCCCACTATATCTTGCCACCCAGGTGAGTTTACCTTTGTGATAGATGGTCCCTTACACCAAGAATCACAGCAATATTCAGGTTGCTCCCAGTCACTTATCCCAAGTCAATTGCACTCCGTATCTCAAACCAAATAAAGTATAATAAACTATACAGATGTACTGAATAGAAAAAGGAAACAAGAGATTCATTTACAAGGTTAAAGCAGGCAAATATATATACACAAATGGTTTCAGATCTAACAATATTTGACTTAATGTCAGGAAGATATAACTTTATCCAGTTTAAATGGAAAAACATACAACACAGCACACACACAAAAAAGTTGTATCCATATTTTACAATGTTTGTTTACTGCATACAATCTCTGTTGTAAATCTGGTCTAACTTATTCCAGCTTGAAATGGATCGCATCTGCAATTGGCAGATTCAGGTTATATGAATAAAGACAGTGCCATTCACATGCAAATAATAATGCCTTTTGCCTTTGAAATTTAGAGAGGTCTTTTCTCCCAGAAGCTTAGGTCAGAGTGCAGTTGGTTAATCTTTACAGGGTCACCTTGTTGAAATCTGTAGCCAGCTCCACTTTCTGACAATCTGCATTGAAAATCTCTCATTAACCGAGTTATGTTCCATTTGAAATATTAACACTACTTTTGGGAAAGGGCAGCAAAAATTAAGATAATGCTAGTTGCTGTACCCTTTTCTCAGCAAGCACGAATTTTGCTACAATGCCAGTTATTTTACATAACTATCTTTAAAGGAGAGGTCATTGGATCTAATACTGTGTGTTAAAAGTGTTATGTATTGAAAGCCAGCCCAGCCCATTATCCAGTTGTGCATACTTTCTGTATCTAAATTTGAGAAAGTGTGCCTAAATAGTACTGCAAACTCAGCCAAACATATATAAGCATAAAGTCTTAAATGTCCTAATCCAATAGTCAGGCAGCCTCCGTGACTGAGGGCACATGGATTCCTGGCTCTGCAGCTGTGATGGCTGCTCCTGATTCTAAAGTGTTCTACTTTATCTTTGATTGCAACTATGTAGTGCCAGCTGTAGTGGTATAAAGAGGTTAATGCTTAACCCCTCCAAAATGAAGCATATGGCAAGAAGGGTGTAGGCAAATGAATACACATATTATATGGTGGGGAAGATCTTTATTTTACCTCCTTTCATCCACTCATCCTCTCAATCCCTCAGATCAGCTGGAGCTTGGAGCATGAGCTGGGAAAGAAGGTGAACTAGTCCCTTCCCCTACCCAGCAGTACTCAGTGCCCATGCAAGGGAGAGAGGACAGGCTGCAAACGAATCCAGGTACAGTACCTAGTCTTCCCCAGCAAATGGTGGTTTGTGCAAGGCACAGACTCTCCCCCTCCTAAAGAGGTCTATTAATTCAGCCAGAGAGAAGTAGTGAGTGACTGGCAAGCTAAAGATGACCCTCAACAGCCAAAACTACCTAAACACCCCTTTCCCACAACCAGATTATTTAATTATTTAAATACATGTCCCACAAGCTGCATGGGAATTGTTCTCTCTACCCCGCACCGAGGATTCTGAGGGAAGCTGCTGTAACCCTGGCTGTAAAGCCCAAACTGAGTTTTCTGGGAGAAAGCTCCATGACAGAAAATTATTGAATGGGAGAGGTGGGTAGTGAACACATTTTTCCATGCTTAGCTTCCTGGGTAACGGCATGACTTCCTGACATGCAGCTTTTTCTGCCTAACCCAGCAGACAGATCGCTTCCATATTGCTTGGCTTTAGCCTCCCATGGTCTCAATATCAAAAGATATCAATATCCATAGCAAGTGCTCCTTAGTGTTTATTTTGTGTGACTGGTCACCTAAGTCACATGGTCCATTCCTTGACCAGATGACCTAACTTTGATCAAAACCATGAATTGGGGGGGGGGGGGTCGGGGAGAGATTACAAAATGTTTAACAATGTTCCTTAAAAATGAGGAACAAAAAATATCATCTGAACAACAGGAATGAAGAGAAATAGCTTTAGTTTACATACGGTATTTCTATTAGATGAGAGCATCTAGGGACTTAAGTTTTCTCTGGCAGAGGTTCCCTCTACAGAGGGCTGCCCAGGCTTGTGATATAGATAAGTTTAGCTTATTCTTAGCCAAGCAAAAGATCCAAACAGCATGCACTGAAACAAACAGATGTCTCAGTCTTGCATGGAAGAATTACTCCGATTCCAGATTCTCTCTCTTTTTTTAAAAAAAGAAGGCACTCTTATTGTTAGAGGTCATCTATCTGTAAATTGATTGCCTTTGAAAGAGGCACTCCTTTTCCTTGACTGTGTTAACATTAAGAAAAAAGAGACATTGACATATGAAGAAACAAAAAAATATAACTGAAAGGGTGTGACACATGGCTAGAAAGGGTTAAACATCCTGCAAAATAAATAACCCTCAAAAGACGTGTGGAGCGATAATGTTTGAGTTTTTGTGTATTTACATATGTATGAGTAGGGTCCGACAATGTAATCAACAGTCCCTGTCTATGCTGTATTCTGATAATTCAGAGATCAAAAGAACATCCTAGCATTTAAATGAATTTTAAACACGGGATATCTCAGTATTCATTTCTCTTTGAAATGTACTGAGAATGGTCGAAGAACAAGCAAATGGCCTTATGTTAATTCGTATAGCTAAGTACCAGTGATGGACCTCCTTCAAAGTCATGCTAATTACCTTTTGAACTCCCAACTTGTCAAAATACATGAAATTGTATAAAAGATACTTGGGTCCTGATTCTGTCATCTCAGATCTGCTTAGGCTTCATCAGGGGAAGTTTGAGTCACAAGACTGAGGTCCCAGTTATGCTGGTATGCCCTGAATATGAGATTTGGACATTGGACTATAACCTATGAACTATTTCTGAAAGAACTCTTTGCAACTACAAAGCTCACCATCTCTGCTATGAATCTGAACCTCAATGAATTGAACTCTATGTCTGTATGTATATTGATCTTTTAACAATACTCTCTCTCTTTTGTTTTTTAATAAATTGTAGTTTAGTTAATAAGAATTGGCTATAGCATGTATTTGGGTAAGATCTGAAACATTCATGAACTTGGGAGGTAAGGTGTCCGATCCTTTGGGATTGGTAGAATCTTTTCTTTTATATGATGAAGTAAGATTTACCGAAATTTTCATCATATTTGACGTGGGTACCTGGATGGAGACCTGAGGCTGGATCACTTTAAGGGAACTGTGTTGTTTGGACTTCTGAGTAACCAGTAAGAAGCTGTTTTATGCTGGCTTGGTAAATCTAAGTATTGGAATATCCACCAGCTTTATGGGGATTGTCGGCCCCATTCTTTGCAGTTCACCCTAATTGAGTGACCACAGCTGGCTCCCCACTAGGACCCTGATCACAAGGCATTAACAGTAAGCCTGGTATTCTGACAGTTAGACTTTGCAGTAAGAAATAAATATATCTCAATATGCCTAGCATTCAGTTAAAGTGCTACTATGAGTCTAATGAAAACAAATTCTTTAGAGCATTTTAGCATCCTACACGACCACATTTCTAATTGCATTTTGGATGTTCATTCTGGGACTCACTGTAGCCCTTATAAAACCCTTGCTTAGTTCTGACATGAAATAAGACCTGATGAAGAGAGGTAGTTTAAGCTTATTATGCAAGGTGTATTTTTTAAAATTCGAACTATGGGGCAAAATATATTGCTATAAGTAGTAGTAAGCCTTATGTTCAAGGATATAGAACAGAATTTTGCAAAGAGAAAGCAAGACACCAAGAGAACATTTTTGGTATGGTAAACTGTTTTTCAGATTTATTTAAAATTTCATCTGCACTATGGGTAACATTTCTAGGTTTCACACAAATTCAGAGGCTAAATAACTTATAAAATTATTAGCATAAATAAGTGCTGAGCAAATATTGCACAAGGCAACTCTGATTTGGGACCAACAATAAAATTGCCCCACGGAGAATTATGGGAAATGAAAAACAAGCAGGCCATACAAGGTTTGCAAAAAATCTTTTCATCATGTGGACTGAGTCTAAACTCACTATTAATTAGAATTCTATAGACTGTTAGAAAACTTGTATTTTAAAACAGAAGAGTTGTGCATGCTTCCAAATCTTTACCTACATTAAACTATGAACATTTTGTTCTAATGAAGGCATTAGAAACTGATACTAGAAAAAAAGATGTAACCAGGAAACCTGTTCAGGGCTCGAACTCACAAAGCTCTGAGCACCCTCCAACTTTATTGATTTCAATGGGTGCTGCAGATGCTCAGCACTTAAGTGAAATCAGTCTGTAACATGGGTGTAATATTTCAAGGCCTCATGCAAAAAACATTGAAATCAATGGAAGGACTCCAATTGACTTCTGTGGGCTTTCAATCGGGCCCATATTCAAAAGGATAGATGGCCAAACTTGATTAATTGTATTCACTTCTATGGCAACTAAGTACTCAATAACTACTACCTTGCTAATATTTAAACTTGAATGATCTGCACAATTGTTGCAGGATTCCTTGGATATTAATAGAAAAAAAAACAATAGGAGGATTCAAACACTCATCCTATCATATAAATGTACATAACCAAGAGCTTTATGCTATAGATGAAATGCTGCAACTATGTTGATGGAGGCCTTAAAAAGAATCAGATCAGGTTCTCCCATTTTAGGGCATTGTTTCTAGTGTTACTTTATTGTCTTAATACTAGTCCATACTATATATGAAATCCAGCTGAATGGCTACATCCAGTATTCCCAGTTTATTACTCTATTTGAGGTCGTGTCTGCGATTTTATCTGCAACCTTTCCTTTGTGCGTGTGTGTGTGTGTTGTCATGCCCCAAGCAGTCTTGTACAATTCTCAGGGTTGAAATAGCTCTTTTATTGTAATCAGTTTTCATTAGAGCCCTTTGATCTCTTTCCATTCTTTGTACACAACACTTCACCACCTTTCTTTTCTGTCATAATTGCATGTGAAAGATTTCTCCTTTGATAGACCCTGAATGCCAAATCAGTATCAAAAAGAGTGTTGAAAAGTGTCATGTGCTCTGTCTGCTTTAGAAGGAAACCCATACACCTGTGGAAGACAAACAATCTTTAAGAGATATGACATATCTATCATCCGTCCACAGGATATGAGCTGATCTGTCTGCTTAATAGCAAGGGGCTATGCATAGCAAAATAGTAACTGCTGAAAGAAATTTGTAGCACATTGCAAACTGTCTGGCAGCCCTCCCTAAGCCTCATCTCATCCTGGGCTGCTGATAATTTGCAGACTGTGTTCCAGTGTGCTCATCACTCTGGCAGTAAGAGTGGCTAGATGGGGCCCCCGTCTCTGCTCCCTGTCACACTGTCATTCAGGTGTGTCTGTCTGCCATCACCTGCTGACAGCGCCACATGCGTCTCAATTACAGCCTAGTCCTCCATTCACACTGCTGATGAAGATGTTCAGTCTGTACTAGCTAATAGCGTTCTCTCTTAAAGATGCGTCCTTTGGGGTTTCATGAAGACAGACACCAGGCGAAGCCTGTTGGCTGCTACAGAATAATATTTCTCGTAATAATTTTGGCACTCAATAATCAAGGGTCATTCCTTGACTCCAAGATTTCCGATCTTTGTCAGCTCTTGCAATTGGTATAATAAGTAGAGAAGGAGAAAACCCTTCACTATAAGTGTGAAGACAAGTGATTAAGCATAATGCTGGAAAAGCTGATATGATACTTATAACATCAGAGTAATGCATTCCCCTTTGTAGTACAACCTCCACGCAGTTTTACAACTAAGGATGTTTTTAACACTGTTGTCTTGCTGGTGATGGAGACATTCAACTTGGTGGGAAAAAAAGTTTTACACAAGGAGTACATTTTCAAAAGGAGACTATCCTGGATACTTTATTGTTCAGCACCTCCTTTTTTTAACCACAGAGGTGACTTTCAGTGAAGGTTGACTGACAACAATGTATGACTACATCGGTATGTGGTTTTTATAAAAGTGCTTTAGATTCCTACAGATTCAAAGTTATTATCTATACACACACAAGGCCCTGATGCTACAAGCATTTATACATGTGAGTAGGCTCATCTACTTTAAGGGGACTAACTGGGCAAAAAGTTAAACATGAACGTAAGTATTTTCAGGATCAGGGTCTAAATGTGCTATTATTAATGACAGCTACGCAGCACTTCAGAAATTTTACAGTTTTTTGCATCCATTTGGGACAAAGCAGGAGATCTCATTCAACATAAAATCTGTCATAGATCAATAGAATGCCTTGTAAAATCTAAAATTATTTGTTATCGGTTCTTGGCAAAGCCTTTGGAAAACAGAAGTCAGTACTGCAAAAATATAGGTACTCACAAGTAGACATTTCTGTAGTCAAGAAAGGAAGGATAGAGCTTTAAAAAAATAAATTAAATGTAATTCAGGCTGCATATATTGAATTTATAATTCTAGGTCAGAATTTAAAGTGTTAAATATGTATTACATATGGCTTAAGGGAGCAGTCATAGCCTCATAGTTAGTGCAAGGGAATAGATATCAGGACGCCTGTATTCTACCAGGGGAACCAGTGGAAGGGCTAGTGCTCTAGTCCAAAGCATGAAGAGACGCTCAAAGGTAGCCCAGAAAGGGGTTGGGAATAGGGGTCAGGGGGTGGGCTGAAAAGAAGCCCCAAAGGGCAAAAGAGCCTTTGTTGTTTGGGACTTTTTAGTTTGGGCTGTTGGGGGCTATGTTTGTTGTGACTTGGCCAGAGGGCTAAACATCATCTCCAGCACAGTCTGATGTTTGGAAAGCTGAAGAGACCAACCTCAGGGAGGAAAACTGAGGCAGGGAATGTGAGCCATGCCACACTCGACCAGCCTGGGACACTACAGGGTGGCCATGCCTGCCTATGCTACGCCTGTAAAGCATGTGGAGAGATTCTGATGTAAAGTGCTATGTCCGTTCAAAATATTACTATTAATTTTTGATAAAATGATTACAATTTTGGATGAAATGATTAGATTATTCACATGGATATGCAATATTGCAACCTTTACAGCAAAGCATTTCTCCAAAATAAATAGAAGTGCTGGCACCTGCTAAGTGAGCTCTGAATTCAGCTAAAATCTCTCTCCAAGATGAACATATATGGGGTTTTTATTTTATTTATTTATTTATTTTAACCAAAAAAACCCAAACCTGTAGATCCCTATTCATAAACTGAATGCATCAGTAGGTTTAAAAGTTACGAATAAGGACTCATGATGTCATCCACTATTGTGGAAGAAACACAAACAGTTGGACACTTGATCTCAAGGTCCAGGGCATGCAAAATGCTTTTTACTTTAACTTTTAAAATTTTGTAAAGTTATTCAATCCCCATGAGTTCTGTATATTAAGATGTTGATATTAGTCAACTCAAACCATTTTTAATTTTTATATTATTTTTCACCTTTTCAAACATGTCACAATTCAGGGCAACTGCACCTGTTCAATGAGGTTTGTCCAGGCTATTGCAGGAAACTGCCCTATCTTTTACAAACACATTTTAAGGAGCCCAAGTGTAACTGGGTTCAAAAAAGAACTAGATAAGTTCATGGAGGACAGGTCCATCAATGGCTTGTACCCAAGAGGGTCAGCCAGGGATGCAATCCCATGCTCCGGGTGTCCCTAAATCACCAACTATCAAAAGCTGAACAGCTGCAGAAGGATCACTCAAAATTGCCCTGTTCTGTTCATTCCTTCTGAAGCATCTGGCACTGGGCACTGTCAGAGACAGGACACTGGGCTAGATGGACTCTTGGTCTGATTCACTATGGCTGTTCTTATGATGTGTATTCATATCTTAAGAAAAGACTAGGAGTGAAAGATGTAGCTCGTGACAACAGGAGAGATAAGTCACGTTAACTCTGTTCAACTCTTTTTTAAACTTTACATCCATATATGCTGTTAAACCATTTGGGACCCTTCTGGACCAAGGGTATTATATAGAAGTAAGATGGTTTCATCTTGTGATTTCTTTTCTGGCTGTACCAGATTCAATTAATTAATTAATACTCCTCATGCATATCCATATAAGAGGATTCTTCCCCAGCCACCCAAGAAGAATGATGGTCTTGTAGTTAAGGCATTTGACTGGGATTCCAGACATCTGGGTTCTACTTGCAGTTCTACCTTTGTGCCCTCAGACAGCTCACTTAGGGTATGTCTACACTGCAACTAAACCCCTGTGGCTGGCCCATGTCAGCTGACTTGGGTTTGTGGGTCTTGGGCTGAGGGACTGTAAAATCGAGGTGTAGACGTTCGGGCTTCAGCTCCACGAGGAGGAGGGTCTGAGACCCCAGGCCCAAATGTCTACACTGCAATTTTACAGCTTGAATCAACTGACACAGGCCCGCCGCTGCTGTTTAATTAGTCTAGATCAGAGGTGGGCAAACTACAGCCTGCGGGCCACATCCGGCCTGTGGGACCGTCCTGCCGGCCCTTGAGCTCCCAGCCAGGGAGGCTAGCCCCTGTCCCCTCCTCTGCTGTCCCCTCTCCCCTGCAGCCTCAGCTCGCTGTGCCACCAGCTCTCTGGCCCGCTGCTCCTCCCGAGCGGCGCGGCAGAGTGGCTGGCTCCGGCCAGGCAGCGCAGCCACCAGACATGCTGCTGAGTGGCATGATAAGGGGGTGGGGAGCGGGGAGTTGGATAAGGGGCAGAGGGTCCCGGGGGGCAATCAGGGTTCGGGGTTCAGCTGATCGCCATATTTGGGGTCGGGAAGGAATTTTCCTCCAGGGTAGATTGGCAGAGGCCCTGGAGTTTTTTCGCCTTCCTCCTCAGCATGGGGCAGGGGTCGCTTGCAGGAGGATTCTCTGCGACTTGAAGTCTTTAAATCATGATTTGGGGACTTCAACAGTTGAGTCAAGGGAGAGAATTATTCCAGGAGTGGGTGGGTCAGCTTTTGTGGCCTGTATCATGCGGGAGGTCAGACTAGATGATCATAATGGTCCCTTCTGACTTTAAAGTCTATGAGTCTATGAGGGGACAGGGACCGGTCAGGGGATGGGGAACGGGGGG
>NW_020664499.1:5300354-5308543 GCF_002925995.2 Terrapene triunguis
GGGGGGGTTGGATAGGGAGTGGGGTCCTGGGGGGGCAGTTAGGGGCAGGGGGTCCGGGGAGGGGGCGGTCAAGGGACAAGGAGCGGGGGGGTTGGATGGTCGGGAGTTCTGAGGGGGGCAGTCAGGGGGTGGGAAGTGGGAGGGGGAGGATAGGGGGCAGGGGCCAGGCTGTTTGGGGAGGCACAGCCTTCCCTACCCGGCCCTCCATACAGTTTCGCAACCCTGATGTGGCCCTCAGGCCACAAAGTTTGCCTACACCTGGTCTAGACATACCCTTAGAGCCTGATTTTCATAGGTGCTGAGCAATCGCAGCTCTCAATGATTTCTAATGAAATTTTGGCTGCTCTGTCAGATTGTGAATCTATGTGCCTCAGTTCCCCATCTGTAAAATGAAGATAATACTTGTAAAGATAAATCTATTATCCTGTTTGTGAGGAGCCTGGACATTATAGTGATGAATGACAAATGCTTGCATTGCAAGTTATTGCAAATTAAAAAAATAATCAGCAAGTACTGTACCAAAATATTTCATATTTAGAAACAGGATATAAAAATGCTGCAGAAATTAGCTGTGTATTTAACAGCATATAATACTTATGTATAAAACCCACATCTGTACATTTACTCTTTTTTACATGGTTCTCTCCCTCTATATTTATACATGTGTGTATATGCATGTGTATTTTACTTGTATTTACATCTAATTAAAAAAAGAATTAAACTTCTTATGGAAAATAGAAATTTTAGACTACAATCACTTAGGTAGAGATAAGGCTAGTCTGTTGTTCTAACATCTGATTCTGCAACATATGCAAGAATGCAAAATAACCCTTATAGAATTGCTTGTTATAAAGCTAACATATTTTTAGCAGAAAAGCATACAACCACCAATATTACTCTAGAAAGTAAGTAAGGTAATTGCTGTTCACTCTCTGTCAACTTCAAGTATGCAAGTCCTAGTAACAGAGTATGTACTTGGTACATTATTTCAAATTGCCCCTATAAATGTTGTGTCGAGCCTCAAAACAATGTCGATATTCCTCATGAATTCATCACAAATTATATGCAGGTAATGACATACAGTTCAACAAATCTAGATGTAACATTTCAATACTTTCAAAAAGACTTTACTCTGAGTGGAATAATCAGATCAGATTTAATAAAACTATAGGGCAGGGCTTAATCATGATATTTCATTGAAATCTCAGTTTACTTTAACCTTAAAATGTATATTTCAGGGTAATTTTTCAAACTCTTTCCCTTGATCTTGTGTTATCTAAGGCCCCAACAAAGCACTTAAGCATGTACTTAAAACTATAAGCATTTGAGCACTTTCACTGAAGTCAATTATGCAGATTTTTCTTGTAATAACAGTATATTACTTTTTTTTCTAATTTTTGACTGCACCTTACTGACCATTCAAATATGCAGAAATAAATAAATTATGGAATTACACAACTGTAATCGCATTAATAACACCATATTCTTAGAAGTAGCCAAGAATAACATACCTGCTTAATTTGGCTAACAGACTAATTACAGCAGTTTCCCCACCCCATTTACAACAGGGATTGTCTTCGACTTTAAAAATAGACATATCCTTCCTTCCCCCTCCCCAAAATGTCTATAAACTCAGTAATCCTTTGGATTAAATGCAGATCCACTGATTTAGTAGAACTTTATAGTAAAGTACTGGCTGGTACTAATGTTAAATAGGATTAATACAATATTTTCAGTCTTGCACAGTTGGAAACCCTTGTTCCTGCTCAGATTTCTCAATTTACGAGTGCTCCTAAAAGATAAATGAGCTCTACACCACTGAAAGGAAACAGATCGCTTATCTGACATCACATTATTTACTGACATTAAAAATGATAATATCCATCAACAAGCAGCCAACCCCCAAGAGGGCCAGACTGAGAACAAAGCCACAACTGTCTCTCTCTGATACTGTTACAAGGAGACATTGATGTACCTGCCATTTAGGTGCAAATAACAGTATCATTGTTGCTTACACTTAATACAGCTCTCCAATGCTCCCCACCCCCCACTACTCCCATCTTACTCATGGATTTTTGCTAACCATTGACTGCAAATTGAGTTAAAGAAGGAACAATAAGCAACAAACTAAAGAATAACATGGAACAAAGGTGCCTAGTTTATTCCAGCTTGCATATAGGTAAGTTATTTCCATAAATTTTAAAAGTTATTTTCGATTACACCTCTTTGAGCCTTGGAAAGAAAGATTATTATTCAACAACACAGAGCATTTGCAGGATTGAATACAGACAATGAAGCTCAAGGATACTCATGCAATACTGGCTGGATTTAATCTTTCCAACATTTAAGACATTAAATTAAGCTCAAGAACATCCATATACAACTGGCAGGAATGAATCATTGTTCTCTAGAGTTAACCACAGGTAACAAATGAAGAAAGAAGTAAAGAAGGAATATAAACTTAGTTACTTCCCTTTTATTCTTTTTTAAAGAGGGCAGTAATTTTACTCTGAGCAGATTTTTTTTAAAAAATGTGGCCCTTGCTGATTTCTCATTTCTTTGAATTTTTTTTTTCATATGGGGATAAGTCCTATTTCCTTACTCAGTGTTTACCCAGTCTTACTCCCAGTGACTTCAGCAACAGCTGAATTGAGTAAACGCCGAGGGATCCATTTGTGCCATACAGGCACAAGTCACATAGTAAGGACCAATGTAGAGCTGCCCCACCCACAAAGGAGCATGGGAGGCATATCGAATATGTCCGATAGCTCATGCATATGCAGAAGTTATATATCCCTGCTATCATGCCCTTGTGTGGGCTGCAAATCCCTCCAGGCAGCTTTCAAGGGCTCTGAGCTATGGACCATCTTGTCCTTCCACTCCTAAGGACATAAAGAATGATTCTGCCCAGCTCCTCCCTTTCCATGACATGGAAGGGCTCATGTCTCTCCTACATTACATGCTATGGGAGGCAGGGGCAGGCACTAAAGACATTAGAAATTTCTCCAAAGGACTTCTTTCCAAATTCAGGAACTTGGCCTGCATCCTGTTATCCATGGACATCAATTCAGAAGCAGGAATTCATTCTTGCATTATTTCCTTTAAAATACATTCATACATGTTTTGAAAATAGACTCATGGGGGAAAAACCCAAAAGGAAAGGAAACCCCAAAATATGGTCAGTGCTTGGGGCTCTCCCTTCTCATAAAGAACTGGAATCAGTAAGAACCACATGATTCCAGAACAGAAATGGAGGTCAAAAAATGAGCGCTCTTATTTCTGTATATTGTTTGTTTATTTAAACAGAAATATATGAGACACAGACAAGATCTCCTTTCTCTTTTATGTTTCTCCAATTTATCTCCCAACACAAACTTTACTTCTTTCTGCAGCCAAACATTTGAGAAGTGTCTTGAATCTCCCCATTTTCTCCATTATCTCACCTATCTTTCATTTATTTTTTAGTCTTTTCTCTTATCTCAACAATTTCTCAAGACTACATCATAAAAATTGGAATTATTAACCTCGTCTTTCTCAGCAGTTTCTAAAGCTTGTTTTAGAGCACAAAGATCTCTGATTGCACATTTTAAAATCCTTACAACATCTCTCAGGAAAGCTTCTGATATCTCTAAGCTCTTATTTATATAAAATACAAATTTACATGGAAAATAACTAACTGTAAGCAATACCTAAAATGGCACCTAACAAACAAGACCTATGCTGTATTGCTTTAAAAAAAAAAAGTTTTGGAAAAGTTCAATGGCAACCTCCAGACTGTCAATTATTTAGTTATACAACATTAGTAGCCCATACAATCTCAAAAAATGAACAGAATCACCACAACTAATAATGTCGTGTATTCAACTGATCTATTGATCTTGGGGAAACAAGCCATTAAATATTAAATATCTGTGAATACACCTTAAAAATATGACAAGAAAAGGAATAAAAAAGCTAATGTAGTTAAACTGTTACAAAATTCAGAGCTTTCATCTATGACTGCAGAAAGTTCTTACTGAACTTATCTGTAAGGCCACTAGTCTTGTAAAGACACATTCTATGCTAATGTCTTAGAAGAAACCAGCCAATTTATGATGGATAGGTGGTGTGGCATAACGAAATAGTTGGCCCATACTCTAGACTAGATTCAGTGCTGAGCCAATCAGAAATGTATTCAGATTTATCTGTGGTGAAGCAATTTGTAAAGAGACAAGTGTAACATACTATTTCATAGAGCTAGTAAACTCATTATGTATCTCTGGATGTTCAAGATCTTTTTGGGGGTATTTTATATCAGGATCTATATGCTGCCATGACTGGAAATATAAAAAAAACCTAAGTTAGAGAGAGAAATAGGTATCTACCATAGATAGATAGTTTCTTCCCTCAACCCCACCCCACCCCAAATATAATTTGGGAAATTACTTTATTTGTGAAACATAGCTGAGATTTTCAGAGGGAGCACAGCCAACATGTAAATAATTCATGTGCAGATATTTTTTTCCTTTTCTGCAGTTCTGTTTAGAAATGTACCATCTACCTAGGTCCATACAATCTAATCAAAGTCAGTGATAATATATAAGAGATCTGAGACTATTTTTATAAATAAGTGGCTCATCTCTCTGCCAGTCTGAAAGGGAAAGTGTAAATTGACTGGGAGGAGGGGAACAGGGAGAGCAGTTTCTTGATATTAGAAATATCTATCATGTGTTAGTTGTTCTTCAATTTGTATGAACCATGATAGGATGGAAAAGATAGAGTTTCTGAGGATAAGGAGAACATTATCTTCATAAATGCTCATGTTATACTCTTTCTTAATTATACCCCTTCAATACCTAGATTATGAATGTGCACGCCAGTGGTTTGAGAAACAAATTATAAAAAGGGAGAGGAACAGCACTGATACATCGCTTTCCCAAACTGAGACCCTGGTGAAAAAATAAATTTTTAATACTGAAGTGAAATGGGCCATACAGTATTCACTTGGATTCACTGAAGAAATTTTGGAAGAAACCCATTCAACCCTTTCATATGCTTTATCTGGATCAAACTGAAAGGTAACTACAGGCGTGTCTAATAAGGGAGACTGGTGAATTCGGTGACTAATATTTCTCATGTAATTGGTAGCCAATCTGCCTTTTATAAAACCCACATGTATTTTCAATATAACATTTATATATGTTGCTAAAATTCTGGCTAGGATTATATATGTTATATTTAAAAAAGGAGATGAGGCAAAACTCCCATCTGTCTTTCTGTTTATAAAGAGTGGTGCTCAGAGCCACTCTCACATGCTGGGGCATTCTGGAAAAACATGGAGACAATTTTTGTAACAATAGAGGACAACGTAGCATGATACTTCCTAAACGTTTCTAGGTAACTTATCCTTGACTCTTGCCTGTGTTCATATCCTGTGTGGTCAATTTGTTTTCTTGCACAGATTTCAGTTTATCCACGTGCAATATCTGATCAGGAGAGGCAGATTACTTATGCTGGGTCTGTTCTGTTTTAATTCTTCTAGACAATAGCTTGCTATGTTTTGTCCCCCTTCTCCTCGTGTACTCATCCCCATATTCATAACAGAACAGATCCTCAGATGGTGAAAATCAGCATAATTCCACTGTAACTTTTACTAATACCAGCTGAGAATCTGGCCCAAAACATTTTTTCTTCTGCTCTGTTCAGCATGAATTGAATTTGGCTACATGTTTATTTTACCTGTACTGAGGCTGACAAAGTATCATAGAAGAAAATAGTTATTTGGATATTCTTTATCTGTAGATCATAAGTCATCTACTGTGGTTCCTTAGTCCAGTGATAATTATTTCTTTGGTTTAAAAACAAAAAACAAACAAACTCTTATTCACTGACTCTATTTGCTCATTCAAAGACTTCCCAGAATATAGTTGCTGAATCTACATATTGTGATTTTTGTTGTCATTTGTATTGAGAACAAGGCCCCTTTGTGTTAGGTGCTGTACAAATCCCTGCCCTTGAAAACTTACATACCAAACAGACAAAATAAAGGGTAGGGTGGAAAACAGAGAGACAAAGATGAAGTGACTTGCCCAAGATCACACAGCAAGTCAGTGGCAGAAATGTGACTAGAACTATAGCTCTCCTGACTCTCAGTCCAGTTCCTAACCCACTAGACCACATTGCCTTTTAAGTCTGGTATGAAAAGAAATTTTAGGGGAAAACAAAAGTCAACTTCACTGCCTAAAGGTCCCTGTATCTCTACTCCCAGTGTATTTTAATTTTATATATATATATATATATATATTAAAAAGTTGAAATCTGGTTCCTCTTTGGCTAATCAAAAGCATTGCCTCACACTTTTTTAGGGTGGGAGAACTGCAACACAAAGCCAATCAGATTTGTCATCTTTAGGTCACAGGAGCTGACTCTCTTGATTAAACCAGAAGATGTCAAAGTGCATCTACAGACATCCTGTAAATCATTTAATTGTTTCTTGTTTAAAAACCCTTCATAAACAATCTAACCATTAGAAATAGTTTGTGAGAGGTGACTTTTGTGCACATTAGAATGACTGCAATTTTAAAAAATTTATTCAACACATCACAGAGTACACAATGTGATATAACCAATTTCTGGTAGCTACTCAATTTACAGAAATGCCATGGTGTATGGTGATGCCGATGAGATAGTCATTACTGACAAAATAAGGGTGCTGTAAGAAATCAAAGGATCAGTGGTTGTTTAGTACATTCAAATAACAGATGTTAATAACTGATATATTTCTGGGTACTCATTTTCCCCCCCTACCTAAAAGCCAAGCGGAGGTGTCAGTAGCACAGGACAACATGCAAACACGGTTTCATATCATTCTCCCACACTCAGGGTCTATATGGTCACTTTTATCTATTAGATCATTGCAGCTTATCCACCTAACTACATCACCTCTGTGTTTGACTCCCCCCACACTCCTTGCAAGTCTCAGCATCATTCTGGTGCCCAGAATCCTCTAGCTGTTAGCAAACTGTATATTCCCATTAAGGAAAGATTGTTTACAAATGAACACCTGTCTTGTCCTATTTCTAGTGACCCAGGCGAGGGTGAATTTTGTTGTAGCTTTATTTCAAAAGGTTTTTTTGTTCAAGCTAACAACTCTTGCAGGAGACTAAAGTTATCATGAAGTTTATATGATCTTACAATATGTTGCCTGGGCACATTGTATTCTAATATAGTGTATTTTTATATTATTCTTAGGCTAGATGAATTAATGGTAGTTACCTCCCATTCTCAGAGAGGTAACTTTATTTTTATATATAAACAACAAAGACTAAGAATTTTAAATATATATATATGTTTATTGGACTGCCAGATTTATACTCAATATTGCAGTCCCCAGTCCTGTATGTAGCAGAGAGATCAAGCCTGGAGCACTGGGCCTGGTATAAGATCTGAGGCCTGAACCAATGGCTGTGAACCAAAATTAGGCCATGTATTAAAATTGATGTTTACAAATTTGCTGTTCAGAACATGAACTTGGCAAAGATGTTGCTAGTGTACTAGGCACTAGATATTTACATAAATATTCCAGCTAGCACAGATACATCCCAATCTAGTACAAGATATGATGGTTTGACAACATAACGAATAGGGATGTTTTGTCCAAGGTATTAGGAACAAGGAGAGGTAACAAACAGATGGCATTGAACACATACGGTGCTACGTAGGTTGTTTATCCCACTTGTTTGTCTCAGTCTATAAATGTCGGTGTATCTCACCTTTGTACAGCTTAGGGGGCAGAGGAAAGTCTCCCCACTGACTGCGCTGAGTCCATTGTAATGAGCATACATGTGTTAGTATAACTGTAGACCTTGATCCAGGGAGCTAGTACCATGCTTCGTTGACAATAAACGTGGCCAAGCACCTTCGTCACCACACCGAGCCTGTGGTCTTTCTTTATGAGTAACATCGAGGTCTGCTGAATGAGCAGGCTGTCTTATCTGCTGTTAGTAGTACTAACATTTGGAGCTACAAGGACAGAAGCATTGGCCAGCCTGAATAGTTTTGGCAACAGCACTCCAGCCATCTGCACTTAACAACACTGGGTAGTACTATTGAGGTCTTCTGAACCAGCCCTCCCTTCTTTGGACTTGTCTACACAGGGAAGTCAGTGTGCAGAAAGCTATGGTGTGAATTTACGGTGTGCTAGCAACTCT
>NW_020664499.1:5308553-5410366 GCF_002925995.2 Terrapene triunguis
CCTTGGGTGCTTTAGGCTGAAGCACACAAAGGCACTTTTAGTGTGCAATAAATCCACAAGGGAGAGTTAGTGTGGCGCAGCTAGCATGCTGTAAATTCACACCCTAGCTTGCTGCGCACTAATTTCCCACTCAGACAAGCCCTTGAAGAAGGAGATTTACCTACTTGAAGTCTGCAAGATTCATTGCATAGGGAAGTCTGCAGGATTCACTGCACAGGAAAGCTTTCCTTGAACAATAACTCTGATCTTCAGGTACCTGATATTAAAAGTAGGTACCCAGTATCCCAGTGCTCTAAGATCGCAAAATATTAAGACTTAATTATTGGAAATTTACTCTGGAAAAATTAAAACTGTAGTGAGTTTAGTTTTGTGGCTTACACCACAGAGGAATGCAGCAGTACCCAATGCATGTCCTGATGGGAGTGGTGATAGCATGAGGTACAGAATCAATCACTTAAGCAGAAATAAAAAGATCACATTATACAGGTTTATTTTTGAAGAGAAAGCTATGCAGATGTAACAAGCACAAAAGGAATGAAAAGGAGCATATAGAACACAACTTCTAATACAACGCCTAAATTATATAACAAACTCTTACTTTTCCCCCATCAGAACTTCACTAAGGCATGTGTACAGCTTCATTCAGTGGCATAGAGAGAACAGGTACTGCAAACCCAGCTAGCACGGATATAAATATCAGCATAGATGGTGAGCTGCCAGAGCCTCTCTCCAGGTATTACTATACTGCAATAAGACACCTATGGCTAGCCTGTACCAGCTGATTCAGGATTCCAGGGCTCAGGCTAAGGGGATAGTTAATTGCAGTGTAGACGTTCAGGCACAGGCTGGACTCTAGGCTCTAGGACTCTACAATGTCTATACCACACTTAAACAGTGCTTAGCCTGAGCCTGTGAGCCCGAGTCAGCTGGCACAGGCTGGCGGGTGTCTAATTATGGTGTAGACCTACCCTCCATTGCTTCTCCCCTGCAAGAGCCTTTTGCTGCTGCGTGTAACTACACGCTGCTGAGTGGACTCAGCCTGTCTCTCAGTGTGTGTGTAGCTACATGTACCCTGCAAGCTGCCAAAGTGGGGTTTCTGTATAATCTGAATTACACCTTGCTAACAGCACAGTGCAGAAAGAAGTCAGGACTATCAACCTACTTTGCTGTCAATGGGGTGGCACTTTACCCAGCTTAACCATAGGCAAGTTGCACTGTAGACATATTTAACTGGCAATGCTTCTCCAATTTCATCTACAACTTCAGTGTTGTCAAGCTGGTAGTTTTCATAGACACTAACTTCCTGTATTTATCTATAGGAAGGGGAAACTTTAGGGTGGGAGAGTGTAAGTTTTTCTATGCTTCCCTGACAGTGTGCCTTCAGCTTGATATGGAAGGCCATTTCATGGGACAGTTTTATGTCCAGTTACTAGCATCTCTGCTCATACTGACCAATAATGAGTCAACTGCAATGCGTCTGCATCTGATCTGAGAACCATTGGTGGTCCATGTAATACATTTGTCACAACGGAGTTCTGGTTGGAACCTGAACTTCAGCCACTCATCATGGCTCAGGGTTACTAAAAGTTAATACTTCTATCACTTGACAGAAGCCAGTATTCCCTGGCTCGAATGGTAAATGCTACAATCTACACAGTATTATGAGTATTTGGAGGATAAGGTTGCAGATTATATTATTATTACTTTCTATTTGTATTATGGTAGCCCGTAGATGCCTGAGTCACAACCAGGACCCCCGCGTGCTAAGTGTTGTACAAACAAAAAGATGATCCCTGCCTCAAAGAGCTTACAATCTAAGTATAAAACAGGAAAAAGCAAGTAGATGCTTGCCAGACAGACAGACGGCATGGTACAAAGAATTAACCAAATGATGGACCTTGTCCCAAAGAACTTGCAAGCTAAGTCACGGTGGTCATTACTTCCATCTGTGTTAACAGAAAGCTAAATATAGATTGAGTATTTTCTACATTTTACTCTTTCATGGGTGTAATTACAGTATCAGTCACAGGAAAATGACTCGCAGAGGGCTGGAGAGTCGATCTCGAGATTAAAATCTGATCCATGCTATGAAAAAGTTTGAGAACCCTGATATGGACCCCTGACCCAGTAGATTGATACTACAAACTTGTTTCATACAGGTCAAATAACTAATACTGTTTACTAGCTGGTAAATAACTACAGTACACAAACTACTTGGACCAGATTTAATTTCAGGAGTACCACATAATAAAAGCAAGGTTCCAATGAAGATAGTATTGTGATCCCATGGGAATGAGAATTCACAGGTCTTTGTTGGGTACAAGGTGACAACCTATCTATATGTCATATGTCCTTTATTAGTACAGTAATAAATGAAGATAAAGATTCAGGCTTCAGTTTATAAAACTAAGGAAAAAATACTTGGGCAAAAACTTCCCCAGATCTGTGTATATAGAATCATGAGAACCTTTAAGGAGAGGAGGAGACTTTTTGACTAGATCACACGAGCTGGCATTCCTGCTTCCAAATGATAAGGCATAGACTATCCAGCTAAGCTGTCCAGAGGTGAAACTGGAAAACTTGATTTTGGCAGGCTCAGTGAGTTTTAATAGATCTCCTTCATTAATTATCTGGGTGCTGGCACTGCTACAGTGAACTCATAACTACATAGACCAACAGAAATTCACTTGGCCCCAAGCACTTGAAAGTTTTGTTTTGTTTTTTAAAGTATTTCACTGGATGCAGCATTTGTATGCTTATCTAAGACTTTTTAATGTCACTTTACAGTTAATAATTAGCCTTCCTCTGGTCCCCACAAAGGGTGCCACCTAGACAAAAGAAAACGTTAAGTGTGTTAGCTATACTTGCCACTGGTATAAATAGTCAAAGGGATGATTAATGAATGAGGGGGAGAATTAAACAGAGCAGTGAACAAAGACAAAGCCCGTTTGCTTGGCTGCCCACAAACCAAGACAAGCTGCATCCATAAAGCAACTACAGAAAGTGACAAACAAAAAATCAGCTTAATAGACAGCTCATGAAGACTTTATTTAACCCCACATTATGACAGCCTCAATGCTTTATTAACACTCTGACATGTTAAGATGCCAGGGTCATTTGAGGCTAAAACACACATTTGTTGGGGATGAAAAAAATGCACATTTTTGTGTGACAGAAAGAAAAACAGAGAAGCCCCAAATAACTTAAACAACACCCTTCAGTTCTCCTTTGTGGAGCATGCCAAAATCGACATTTTTAAAGAGTTGTTTAGAGATGTCAAACAAAGCAGATGAGGCATTAACACAAATGGCTCAGCAGAACTAGCTTGACAGGTCTTGTCCTTGATTTAAAATGGCTACATTATAGACAGACCCTTTTTAGAATTAAAAAAGGAAAGAAAATAATTTGTGATAGGTTCTAAATTTAAAGTAGGTTACATTGTAAGCTATCCTTCCCACAAAAAAAAAAAAAAAGAACTAGCTAGTGAACATCCCCTCCCCCTCCCCCCCCCACACATCATTTACCCAGTGAGAAACTTTGTAATAAAGATGACAAAAACAATTCTTCTCTTCAGTTTTCTCAGCTAGGACATTACAAAGCTGTGGCCTAGCCTGCTTGTGTAGGAGTTTCTTTCGCTTTTCTCTTTGTAAGAAGTGAGGGAAATCCCTTTCTTTTACCAAAGAAAGTAGCTTTTACCAAATTGTCTGACCCTCTTTCCCTTAGTACAAATCTGCTGCTTGAAGGAGCGGGGAAGTACAACAACAGGATATGGTGTGCTACAACACACTGAATATATAAGAACATAAGAACTGCCATGCTGATAGAGAACAAAAGTCCATCTATTCCATTGTCTAGTCTCCAATAGTGGCCAATGCCATACATAACTAATTTACCAGATAGGAAGATGGTGTAAATACAATATTTTATTATTAATGAAAGCACTTAAGAATAGAATGTTGGTCCACAATTTTCTGACTCAATGTTACACACCCTTGTAATGTCATAATGGAACTTTCTCCACTCTTTCCCCTATTTCTCTGTGTGTGGCAAATATAATACATTTCTTTCATAAAGTGATTGTTACCATCTGTCACAACGGTGTCCCTGCACCACCACATTTGACAATCTCCAGTCCTTGATATTCTTATCCTCCCAATTCACCAGACCACTAATCTTCCCTTATGTTCAATACTTCTTGCAACATATGAAACAATCCATCCTCCTTAATTCTATTTCCTCTTGGTCTGCCTTTCAGCTTCTGTCTCTGTATCACAGCAATAATCCAACACTCTTGTTTCACTGGTGTGTTCTCTGATTCCCTAAAGGCTATGGAAAAAAACCCAACATTCTACACACTTCTTCCCCCCCCCCCTCATATCTCCATTGATGTTTTGCTCAATCACTTATAATGTGGCTTCTTCCCCTTTCCCATGGGTGAGAATGCCCTTCAATTCCTGTGGCCTCATCTCCTCGCTACTTTGTTTTTTAAACCTTGGTGGTTCCTTTGATACTATCACCCACCCTGAAATTCTTTTGATCATATGGAACAATTCATGGTTTCTCACTCATCTTCTGCTCCCAGTTTCACTCCTATCTATTCAACTGTGCCATTTCTGTTGCTTCATGTTCCTCCACTCAAACATTTACTCTGTAGTCTCCTCCCAATTCCTATCTATCTCAGCATTCCATGGCCACCATGTCTGAATTCAATCTTAGGATAACCAAAATTTGAAGGGCTTGGGGGTAAGCAGAAAGCAAAAAAAGGGCTAAGCCAATAAAAGGAGAAGATGTAAATTTGGGTATCTCATACCTTTCTTCAACTCACTATATTCAAAATTAACAGAGGGTCCTGTGGCACCTTTAAGACTAACAGAGGTATTGGAGCATAAGCTTTCGTGGGTGAATGCCCACTTCATCAGACGAAAGCTTATGCTCCAATACCTCTGTTAGTCTTAAAGGTGCCACAGGACCCTCTGTTGCTTTTTACAGATTCAGACTAACACGGCTACCCCTCTGATACTATATTCAAAATTGATATCTTAATAATTGGCAAAGAAAAACCCTTATTATTCATCACCTTATGGCTTGATTATCTTTAAAATTACCTTCAGTATAGATTTTGTCATGAGGAGTATCCCACATAAGGTGCTCTGTATCTGTTTTTCATTTGATTTCATTCTGTTGTCAAATAAAATAATGAAATCAAAAGAAAAACAGACTCATTGAGAGATGTGCCCAAACCAAAGCTCAAAATCCAGATCCATATTGTAAGCTTCAGATACACCCCTATTCTCATTCAAACTCACCTGCCTGTCCAAAAACAATCTCACTTTGGCCCTTGCTCTCAGATACCAAGATATTTTGACTTCAAAATCATCCCTCTTCCCCAGCCTTTAGGTTTGTAATTCTATCATATTGATAACATGATCCACAATTTGGCAACCTTTTGTAAACTTTATCTCTTTTCATACAGAGGGCTGTAATTCCTTACTTACATAAGCCACAATAGTGGTTATATTTTCAGCAAATAAACTAAGACAGCTCCACAGGGATCCTGTAAAAAAAAAAAAAGTTAAATTTTGTGTTTTGAAGGATCTGTTTTTGTTCCTGGACATTAGTCAAAATGAACAGGGTAAGAGGTAGCAATCTCTTTCACTGAAAATGATAACCATAAAATTTGTTGCCTCCCTTCAATTTTTATCAATAAGATACTTTTCCACCATACCAATCAAAGTTGTGAACTTTTGAACATACATACCAGAGCTTTAGAGGAAGATATTTAATCTAAGTGAAGTTATCAAAATCAATCTAAGGCCTGGTTCACACTAACCCCCCACTTCGGACTAAGGTACGCAAATTCAGCTACCTTAGTAACGTAGCTGAATTCTAAGTACCTTAGTCTGAACTTACCGCGGGTCCAGACGCGGCAGGCAGGCTCCCCCGTCGATGCCGCATACTCCTCTCGCCGAGCTGGAGTACCGGCGTCGACGGCGAGCACTTCCAGGATCGATCCCAGAAGATCGATTGCCTGCCGCCGAACCAGGAAGTAAGTGTAGACGTACCCTTATAGTGCTCTTCTTTTTAGGCCTGGTCCACACTAACCCCCCACTTCGGACTAAGGTACGCAAATTCAGCTACGTTAATAAAGTAGCTGAATTCGAAGTACCTTAGTCCGAACTTACCGCGGGTCCAGACATGGCAGGTAGGCTCCCCCATCAATGCCGCGTACTCCTCTCGCCGAGCTGGAGTACCGGCGTCGACGGCGAGCACTTCCGGGATCGATCCCAAAAGATCGATTGCCTGCCGCCGAACCAGGAAGTAAGTGTAGACGTACCCTTAGACTCTGCAAAAACCCTTAGGCGATCAAAATGCATTGAGAGTTCAGTCTAATTCCAAAGCTAATACTGCTTGGTATAGTGTTAGTAAGGAGCCTCAGACTAATTGTAACAGTTTCAATTAGTGATTGATTGTATGAGTCCAGATCCTCTGCTAGTGATTTAAACTGGTAAAGAAGGGGGTGGGCACATTATATACAGTAAAGCCTTCTAAAAGTTGGCTGAGACTTTCAAAGGAGCTAAAGAAATTAGGTGTCCAACAAACATTGAACTTCCACCCTGGTGTCATGATATAATTTTAACAAAAGTTAAAATAAATATTTTAAGTTAGTTTTTACTCCTCCCCTTCCCCTTTAAATCTTTTAACACGGGAAGAAAAGATGAGTCCCTGGACACGTGGAGAACAAAAAAGCTGGGATTCTAAAATGCTGTTTCTAGTTTGGGAATGCAGTGAAAAATGATGGTTTGGGTAACCGTGACCTATTAACCCCTCAGTGACAATTGGCAAGGTTACAAGAGTATCCTGATTCTGGTATACACAATCTGGTTCACCAAAGAAGGTCTTAAGTGAGGTCTTAAGTGAAAGCCAGGGTCACACTGGTGTGAAAATGTATGTACAGATACTATGTAAGGAATTATGTCCGTATACTGGAAATATATTCTAAAATCTGTATCAGGGGAGAATTGATAATCAGGTTTTCTGTCAGACAAAAGATGTTTATTCACCTGTCTGTCAACATGTAAAATAAGCATTGCAAACCAACAGCACGGGAACCCTACTTACATACAAAATCAATGGCAGGAGGCGGGGAAAGGTGAAATTAATAGGGAGGCAAACACATCAGAAAATAAACCATCAGGGGTTATCCTTACTCAGTATAGACCGTGAACATTGAGGAAATATAGAGCGAAGGCAAGGAAGACACCCCTTAGGTGTCTAGGAAGTAACTGGGCAGTGTGTTCACATTAACGAAAACAGGATCACAACTGGCTTTGGTTGAAACCCTGCAAATGTCGTTTGCGGTCAGATAAACATCTTTAGACAGGAGGTTAGCCTGTTAAATTTAGTGTCTAGAAACAGTGATATGATTTTTATACATAACCTTTTGCTTCCAGTATCCTTTCTCACTATCTCTTGAATATTTGATAATAAACTTCTTGTTGGTTTTATTATAAATATATCTCAGTACTGTGGTATTATACAAGGAATGGATCCTAAGATAAATCATACAGGCTGGTGTGTAACTGTTCCCTTGGGGATAGCAGACTGGTATTACAGTGAGTGTTCAGTGGATATGAGTCTGGATGCTACAGGGGAATGCTTCAAAGGGGCTCAGGGACTGTGGTTAACCCGCACAGCGAAGTAAGGGCTGGCATAGCCCAAAGGTGGCTCACAGGCTGGAGGTGTTGTACAGCCGACACCCAGTTAATCACAAGCAGGTCTTGCTTTCGCTGAATGCAGGGAGTAACAAGGTGAGAGACAGTCCTGTGTACCCTGAGAGCAATCACAATAACCAAAAGAGATCTTAACTCCAGTGGTGAAGACAGTATTTTCCTGAGGGGAAAAAGTGATTTCCCGGTGTTCATGTAAAATCTCCAAAGTTAACTGCCACATGCAATCATGTATCTACAACCGAGATGCACAGATCTGAGCTGTCTTTCCGAAACTGCCAATAAACTGCCTATTGATCTTCTGCACTGTGCTATCACTCAGACTCACAGACATTAGAGACATAGGAGACATATTAGGTCACCTAGTCCATCTCCCTGCCACTGGGTGAGATGTGGTACATAGTGAGCCTCAATGGATTTCTCACACCATGACATCAATCTCACTGGTCTCATCTCCTAAAGAAGGAAATCCTAAAAATGATAGGAAGAACTGTGGCACCAGATTCTACAGCAAATGCCATCTTTGGAAGCAAAATACTCATTCTACTCCCTGGTTGTCAGGTATCCCTATTTCTAGAGCAATCTAAGCCATCTCTAATCCATATGCTGTCAATCTGCCATTATTTAATCAGGCATGCATCTCTCACAAACAGAGAGATATGAGTGTAAAAAATCCGGCGAGAAAAGTCACATTGTGCCCATTTAAGTTTTTTTTTTAAAAGCCCCATGGTTGTCGCTTCTGATCTACTCAAAATTGTCCCACTTTTACGCATCAAAACAACACCAATACCAATGAATAAAAAGGAGCAATCAACATAAAGAACTCAGTGCTGAAAATAATGCATTTATATTACATCAGAGAGTAGTTGAAAGGAGCACTCAGAAAAAA
Organism: Terrapene triunguis; assembly: GCF_002925995.2. Taxonomy (NCBI): domain Eukaryota; kingdom Metazoa; phylum Chordata; order Testudines; family Emydidae; genus Terrapene; species Terrapene triunguis. The sequence continues at coordinate 5,317,170 of NW_020664499.1, forward strand.
GGGAACAGAAATTCCTTCATTTAGCCATCTATTAAAATTCTCAGTTGATCCATTATCTCCATTTTGAATTTGCACTAAATGCTCTGATTTTGCAAATCTCAGAATGAATAAGCAATTTCTACGTGCTTGATTCATTCAGAGGAAGAAACAGAAAGGAGGAAAGCAAGAAAGTGGAATCATTTAATAAGAATGCAAAAAAACAAAACAAAAAATGTGGGTAGTAACTAACATTTAGACTCTTTCCTTCTTCCTACCGTACCATAAGACAAGTAAACATTTCCATAGAAAAGCTTTCAGTTGAGCTTACGTTGGATGCTTAAGAAGGTTGCACATATGAAGTCAGTTCAGAATTTATAGCCTTAGCATGGTATTTATAATAATTCATTTGATGTTCACATGGTAATGATTTCACAAGTGCATTGTTTTCTTAGAATATCCATAACAATTTATAGTTTTCAAATGTAACTAATTAGAATAAATTTTCATTATAAAGTTTGGATACTTGAATAAATTAGTCAATTAGTTCATGTGATGTACTTGACTCTTTTTAAGAAGCTATGGTAAGCTGCTGGAATGAATCTGTGATTTAAAACTCAGACAAACTGTGATTAGATAGACTTTTATAGTGCCCAGATTAAAATTTAATCTGTCCAGATAAAATTTATGATCTAAATAAGAAGCTGTAATCATAGCAGTTTATTTATTAGACACTAAGACTAAAGCACATCTCCAAGAGCTTCAGCAAGGCTTAACGCACTCATTTTGGAATTTATTTTAAATCCAGTTATGTACACTCCACAATTTACATATGCAAAAGACTACATTTTACCTTATTTATCATTCTGTAAAATAAAACAGTAGCCTATAAAATGATCCGCTTCCTTATGGATCATCTTCATTCCACTTAGAATGTGCAATCCAAGCTTTTTATATTGTAGATTGGAAGGTTAAACCTGATCTCCATGCACAGAACATAATAAAGAGACAATGGACTCAGGAAGCTTGGATCTGCAACACTTATTCTAAAGTAGATACCAGCAAGAATAAAAATGAAATTTGTACAAAAAGAACTACCATACAAATGGAAACAGTATCAAAGAGTATTAAACAAAGAGACAGTGAGGCATGCACTGTGTTGAAAAACATAGGATATTTGGTATTTTTCCAAACTGACATACAGAATTTACTTGTTCACACTACCATTTACCATCCATCACTCAGTTTTTCTCTTTCTTTACACATTATTGACATATACACAAAAAAGAAAAGGACACTTTATTTATAAAACCATCTGAGTAAATTTTTGCTATAGGTAATTTCCTTACACATTGTCTCATTTTCATTAGAAGTTACAACTTTGGAGGTCTCTTTTGTTGACCACTGGGCACTACTAAATGGAATCCTTAGCTAGACGGCTGAAGATACTCTTCCAAATCGGTTACACAGAAGGAGGAAGAGGATAAATAAGATCAGGTTGTGAGTTGCTGCAGGGCCGGATTTAGGGGCAGGTGACACAGGCGACCAGCTGGGGTGCTGGACGTGGGGGATGCCGGGCTCGGGGTGCTGTTCTTGTTGTTAGAGACAAAAGGGAAAATAGAATTTTTGAAGTAAAATGTTTCAAGTACTCTATATGTGGATTCATTTTTCCCTAACTTCCTAGAATTTTTTGGACCTTTGTAGAATCTCATGAAACCTTCCAGACTTTGAGAACTACATGTTCCACGAACCTCCTAGAATGTTGTCAGCCACGCCCTCGCAGGAATATAAGGGGTGGGGCATAGCAAGTCAGTCAGTGAGATATAAGAACAAAGTGAAGTAAAATGACAGCCCAGCTGTGATATTGTGAACCTTGTTTTATTAAAACTACAATACCCACCTGCTGAAGTGAAAAAACAGATTGACAGAGCCAGAAGAGTACCCAGAAGTCACCTACTACAGGACAGGCCCAACAAAGAAAATAACAGAACGCCACTAACCGTCACCTTCAGCCCCCAACTAAAACCTCTCCAGCGCATCATCAAAGATCTACAACCTATCCTGAAAGATGATCCCTCACTCTCACAGATCTTGGGAGACAGACCAGTCCTTGCTTACAGACAGGCCCCCCAACCTGAAGCAAATACTCACCAGCAACCGCACACCATACAACATAAACACTAACCAAGGAACCTATCCTTGCAACAAAGTCCAACTCTGTCCACACATCTATTCAAGTGACACCATCATAGTACCTAATCACATCAGCCACGCCGTCAGGGGCTCATTCACCTGCACATCTACCAACGTGATATATGCCATCATGTGCCAGCAATGCCCCTCTGCCATATACACTGGCCAAACCGGACAGTCTCTACGCAAAAGAATAAATGGACACAAATCTGACATCAGGAATCATAACATTCAAAAATCAGTAGGAGAGCACTTCAACCTCTCTAACCACTCAGTGACTGACTTGAAGGTGGCAATTTTGCAACAAAAAAGCTTCAAAAACAGACTCCAAAGAGAGACTGCTGAACTTGAATTAATATGCAAATTAGATACTATTAACTTGGGTTTGAACAAAGACTGGGAATGGTTGGCTCATTACACTAATTGAATCTATTTCCCCATGTTAAGTATCCTCACACCTTCTATGGGCCATCTTGATTATCATTTCAAAAGTTTTTTTTCTCCTGCTGATGATAGCTCATCTCAAGTGATTGGCCTCTTACAGTTAGTATGGCTACTTCTACCTTTTCATGTTCTCTGTATGTGTAAATATCTTCTTGCTGTATGTTCCATTCTATGCATCCGATGAAGTGGGCTGTAGCCCATGAAAGCTTATGCTCAAATAAATTTGTTAGTCTCTAAGGTGCCACAAGTACTCCTGTTCTTTTTGCGGATACAGACTAACACGGCTGCTACTCTGAAACTTGTTTTATTGTGTAATTGTGAAAGTGTATTTGTGTTTTCAGACTTGAAGAGTGTAAGTAGCAACTAATAAAGAACATATTTAATGAGACGAGAGATATCTATTGAACCCCTATCTATGCAACAATATAAAATAAATATTATTACTCTTTTTGCCATGCTTAACACACATTTGGTGACTTTCTAAGACTGTGGAACATAGACTTTTGCTCTCCCTAATGCGTCTGTTTTCCCCCATAGAAAATAAAATGACTCCAAAGAAGCCTTCAGGAGCTCAGTATAGGAAGGCTCAATTGCAATCTAGTTTGCAGCAAGGGACAAATATGAAGGGAAAATATCTGAAACAGAACAACATAGACCGGGCTTTAGGCAGTAGCAGTCATCCCAGTACAGAAGAAATCGAGGAGCAAAAGTTAAATGAAAGGAATTAGCAGATTTGTCTGAAGATAAGGAATGGAAATGTGAGGACAATGATGGAGAATTGTCCAGTTTTCCTGGCTGTGTAAAGGAGAGTGATGATAAAGAAGAATGTGGTGCGCATAAAAAAGAGAGTAATGACAAAGAAAAATCTGGTTTACATGAAAAGGAGAGAAACAATGAAGAAGAATCAGCCTCACATGATGACAGAAACAGCAGTCAGAAAAATTGCACACCACAGATCGATACATCACATTCTGCTTTATGGCCAGTGATCCTAAACTCTGCCGATATTGATCGTACAATTTTCAATGGGCTGGGAAAAATCAAGAATATGATGTTTCCAGTAAATGAGCAGAAGCGACACTTCTCAAAGTCACACTGTGAAAGAGTGCTCAAGAATGGTGAGAAACTGAATTGGCATTGGCTAGTTTACTTGAAATCGACTGACAAAGGGTTCTGGTTTTGTTGCAAAATATTTGACAGGAATGCCAAAAAGTTGCTTGCACTTTCCAGGTACAATTACTGGCATAACTTAGCTGATGCTCTGAAGCAACATGAAAAGTCACCCGGCCATTTTACGGCCTACTCCAAATGGATGGAGGTCAAGTCCGGGCTCAAGCTGAATAAATATACAGAGGCAGAAAACCAGCACATTATTAAACAGAAACACAACACTGGCGGAACATGCTTGAGCATTTGATCTCAATTACCCTCTTCCTTGCAAAGAATAATTTGGCTTTCCAGGGCTCATCGGATAAGTTGTTTATTGAATATAACGTTAATTTCCTTGGTTTGGTAGAGCTCCTTGGGAAATACCACGATGTCATCTGCGAGCACCTATGTCGAGTGGTTCATAAAGAAGTTATGGACCATTACTTCAGCAAAACAATTCAAAATGAATTGATTGACCTTATGGCAAGGAAGGTGCTTGATAACATATTGATGCAGCTTGGCAATGCGAAGTACTATATCGTAACAATGGATTGCACTCCTGATAGTCACAGTGAAAAGATGTCATTTACAGTAAGATTTGACGACGATGAGGATGGCTGTATCCAAGTAAAGGAACACTTTTATCTGTTTCCAGTCTCTGGATGACTCTACTGTAAAAGGCCAGACAGAACTGTTTATGAATGTTTTGAATGAAAATAAAATAAAGCTTCAAGATTGTCGCGGCCAAGACTACGACAACCGCACAAACATGAAGGGAAGAAACAGTGGTGTCCAGGCAAGGATCCTAGCACTGAATCCAAGATCTTTCTTTGTGCCTTGTGGCTGCCATTCCCTCAATCTGATTGTGGCAGATGCAACGCCATCTTCTTTAGAGTCAGTATCTTTCTTCGGAGTAGTGCAAAGGATATACATCTAGTTTTCAGCATCAACTATCAGGTGGAAGAGCCTCACGGACTATGTTTCAAATCTGACCAAAAAGCTGCTACGTGATACTCGCTGGGAGAGCTGCACTGACATTGTAAGGCCAGTGAGGTACCAAGAGACTGAGGCCTTGGCTACACTGGCGCTGTACAGCGCTGCAACTTGCTGCACTCAGGGGTGTGAAAACGCCCCCCCCCCCCCAGCGCAGCGCTGTAAAGTGCCAGTGTAATCAGAGCCTGCAGCACTGCACGCTCACTCGCAGCGCTGCAAGCTATTCCCCTCGGAGAGGTGGAGTACATACAGCGCTGCGAGAGAGCGCAGCACTGGTGGCGCGACTACACCCGCGCTTCACAGAGCTGCCGCGGCAGTGCTGGGAAGTCCCGAGTGTAGCCAAGGCCTTAGGTGTGCGATACTCTGATGGAACTGGCGCAGTCAACTAAAGCTGAGGCTGGAATCCAAACATGAGGTGCAAAGCCTGGCAAACCAGATCATAGACTTTAAATTTCTGGTCTCAATTGTGGGTTTGGCACAATATCCTGTTCCAAGTAAACGCTGTAAGCCAGGTTTTACAAACTCGGTCAATGGACATTGTGACTGCTATGATGAGAAGCTGCCTTGATTTCATTGTGACCTACAGAGACAACGGATTTGAAGATGCCATCACTGCTGCCAAATAAATGGCAGAAAACTTAAGAGTTGAATCTGTCTTCAAGGAAATTCGTATTCATCAGAAGAAGAGACAGTTTGGTTATGAGGGCAGAGATCAGATGATGGGAAGTTTGGAAGAAAAATTCAAGAAGGAGTTTTTTTGCTCGCTCACTGACCCTGCTCGAGTTTCTATTGAAGAAAAAGACCATAAAAAGCACCACAAAAAGACATGGGGTTTTTTCTATTACCTTAGTAAGCTGCCGGTGGACAGGAAAACATTCTTGAACAACTGTTCAGACCTTCACCAGATGCTGACACATGGGGAATGTTCGGACAGCAATGATAAAGATCTCTATGTCAAATTGGACAACACTGGCACATTTTGCAACACGGGAAGCACTCTCCACTCCAAATTCTCCAATTCATTCATGATGCAGAGTTGAAGGACACTTTTCCTAACATATGGATAGCTTTGAGGATTCTGCTCATGCTGCCGGTCACAGTTGCAAGTGGTGAGCACAGCCTTTTGAAGCTCAGGCCCATTAAAACATATCTTCATTCTAAGGCTGTCACCAATGGTAAAACTATTTAATACTGGTCCACCCAATGATGATGTGCAGTTCAGTTTCTCGATGCTAGTACATTTCAGTTATCTTAAAATTAAAAAGTTTCTATAAACTTAGAGGAAACATTTTTATTTGCTTATATATGGCATGAATAAATACAAATTTACAGATCCTTGCGTGCAATTTATCATCCTATATGACAGGGATAAATCATGCATGCAAATTGTGCATCAAAGTCTTGAAATGGGCTACAAATGCAATAAAAATAAGGTATTAAGAAATTTAACAAATGGAGGGGGAGGCGAAGACATTCCTCGCCTGGGGTGCCATTTAGTCTAGGGCTGGCTGTGAGTTGGCTGTACATCAAACCAGGATTCAAAGGTAGAGGGAAGGAGTATCTATTTGTCTATGGCCCATCCCAGATCAATTACTGCTCTCACAGCCCCTGGATAGCCACAGTTTTTATAGACGGGGTCAAAATCTATCAATGAAACTTTATGAGGGATAAATGCTCAGCAACCATGGAATCCCAAAGACACTGTGGACACAAGAACTTCAGTTTAATAGTCTGAATGCTTGGGGATCTAAATCAGGGACAAATTACCCAGGGATCCATTGACTCATACTGTGAAGGGGCCTGAAAGAACAATCCTTGTCCTAGACCACAGGTTCTGTTATGATTCATGTGTCAGCATTCTACGTTGGGCCTTAAAGACAGTACTCTCCGTAAGGCAAATAGAGGAGAGATATGTTAATTATTGTGCTCTTTCCTCATCCCAGCTCTGCTTGGTCAAGTAAAGCCACAGGCCCAAAGAAAAAACACCTTCATCTCTCTGATTAGAGAGTCAAGAGGTGAAGAAATTTCTTCACCTTAGGGGCTTCCTCACTTTCTACAAGGTGTGAGGGGAGGAAGATAGGGCCCCAATAGGCTTTAACATTCAGGGGCTATCTAGGGTTGCTTTCAACCTTTGGTGCCCCCTTGTGGAGAGAGAGGGTAGTGACACATATCTGCCTCAGTTTCCCTCCTTGATTGGTGGGCCGATCACTGACTAACTCTCTCGGTTGACATATCTTCAGCCTTCCAGTTGGGTTCTTGGTAGTCTTTTCTTCTCTTGGAGTGGTATGGGGTCCTATACATCGGGAAGCCAAGCACTAGATGAAGGACATACAGTCCCTGGCCTCTTTGAGTAGGACTGGCTTGCTCAGGCCTTAATAAACTCCCCTTTCCTGGATTTTGGTAGGGCAACCCAGGCTCACCCACTCCTCTGGGTTCCAGGACGGACCTGTCTGAAATGGTTTGCACCAATCTTTTCTAACCCTTTACATTTCTCCAGGCCGCCTTCCTACCCACCTTTCTACCTCCATGGCAACCTGTTCCTCAGATTCAGACCCTCTGATCTCCTCTACAAGAGCTTCTGGTTTTCTGGGTGACTTCTCACCAGTCTGCTACTAAGGGGCCCTCAATGGCTCCTCACCCTTTCTTGCAGTCACCCCGCTCTTCCACTCTGTGCCCTTTAAATTCCACAGCTGTTCTGAGCCCACCAATCAGCTGAGCAGGCAGTCTGTTTCCCTATTAACCATTTAGTGGTTGAGAGAACATGTGGTCTGTACATATCATAAGATGGGCAAAAAAGCCCTGACTGCTACTCTCAATTCTCTTTCCCCTCACTCCCACCTCTCCCTAAAGTGAAAGAATAAATTAGCCACTGTCCGATTCTCCACTGGAGATAGATGGACAGAGTTAAGGACAGAAAGGAGGGATTTAAAGATATAGGTAAAGGAAAGATGGGGGATGGAGGAGTGAGAACATGGTGGAAGGAGATCATGGACAATGGGGAAAGAGAGAGTGAATAAAGGAAATTGTCCTGATTTGGGGAACCCCAAAGCTGCCACTGTGACTCTCCTCTAGTCTGGCTTATAGACTGACATTGAGAGAGCTCAGCCTTTGATTTGCTGAGTCTGCCAACAGGATCCCCGAAAGTCATTTACCTCTAAGATAAAATAAAATACATTTTAAGTGAAAAGAAAAAAGGCCCTTCATAAAACAATTTCAAGCAGCATTGCACCAAGTTCTTTATGAAGAAGCTAAAAAATATCAGCAGCAGCACACAGACGTGGAGGGATCATTAATGTAACCCTATAAGTACAGGAGGGTGTCCAGTTTGGCGTATCTATGACATACAAAAAAATCAAGGGAGTTTTCAGCAAACCTATATTTAGCCAGAAAGGTCTAAATCTCTTTTGGGCATCATGTATTATTTAGTGTTAACCTGGAGATGTTTGCAATTGGCTAAGAATTAGTGTGGGGTGGCATGAAGCTAGGAAAATATTTCACTGGTTACAAGGTGGGGGTGGATTAACCAAATATTCACCATTAGATGTGTACTTTACTTTCAGCCAGGTTGTACTGGTAGGTGCACCATAGATTTTAAAGTGTAAGCCTGCTTAGGACAAATCAGAGAGATGTTGCTGACATCGCTTCAGTTAACTTAAATGGTGCTGCATGACAGCAATGCCCATAAAGTGAAATTGCCTTTTTTCCCCACTTTTCTCCAAGAAATGCAACTCTGAAATACAACAATTAATTCTGCACTACTGTCATATGGAAGGCAAGGACTGCCCTAGACAGCAGAAAATTGCTCACTGTTCAATCACAACATTTTGATTACAAGTCTAGCTCAATACAGTTACAATTTCAGTTCTTTTAGCCTCCCTAATTTGTTTTTATGGTTTTTGTCTTCATTTGATCATTACTGTTATTTTTTCACCTAGGTATTTACTTGTCTAATTTCTTCATGTCAATCTCAAGAAGGCTATTGCATCTAAAAGAATGTGACCGCCACTGTAGGTGGCAACTCAGCTGAATTTAATAATCTTGCATCTCTTCATGATGACATGAACATGACTTCAGAACCTACCATTTACCTTAGCTCGAGTATATGGGATGGCAGATAAACTCATCAACAATGCTGATTTTACATCATACCGTCAGCTTGATCAATATTAAATTTCATCTAATTTATGTACTACAGAAAGTATAGGCTCACATCTAGTAGCTATTTAAAAATAATTTAAAAGCAACAATAATTTAATCAACAGTTTAATACTGATGGCTATTAGAGCTGGAAATATATGAGATGTGTTAGGTTGGAGGGAACACAATGTTTTTTAAAAGAGCTGGTTAACCTACAGTCCTCCATCCATCAATGTAATTAATTTTGTACATTTTTCCCCCCAGAACAAGATACTCAGAACATGACTGGAAGTCTTCTCTGTTCAAAAATTTGGGGAAAATATTAGGAACACCAGTTCATTCAGGATGATGATTAAAATGTTAACAATATTGCTGTAAATGAAATATGTTATTCCATTTAGATGCTTATTGAATGTGTTAAGTTCTGGGTGAACAACATGTAAATAACTTTCCCACCTTTGAGATCTTATTTAGTTGCAATAATAAAATGTCAGAAAATAAAGATATATTCTCTTAAATCATCTGATATAGTTTGTAAGAATTATACTTTGGGAATTATTTTCACTTCAAAACTGCTTTGTGCTTGTTGGAGAGGGGAGTTTAAAAGCATTTTATAGTCTTTTTTACAAATGCACTGCTAGAATGACTTTAATTGCTCGTATTTCTAACATATTCTTTCTTAGAAATGTTTAAAGTTTGAAGACATTGAAATTTTCTATAATTTTGTGACAAAGGGATATTATATCTCTATCCCTTCTTGATGTTTGTAGGTTGAGATGAACATACCAAGCTAAAGGGCATTGTGAAGATAAGTTTCCATGACATTTGCCATAACTCTTTTATATTACCATCTGGCTATTTTATATGTAGCATTCAGAAGCGAATATAAAAAAAATGATGTAAAGCTGAAATTATTTCCTTGATAACACTTGTTTTAAACACTGTGCCACTAAATAGCTAAAAAGTCTCAAAAGTGAATGCATAAAGCATATAAAAGCTACAAGCCTACTTACATAAATTCTTAAGATTAAAGTAATAACTTCTAGAAAAAGGTGGGAGAAAACATACTGCAATAAATCTATTTGTAATGGTATTTGGGTTCCAGCAACTGCTTTCATTGTTCTCAAGTGGCTTACATATAAAACAATACATTTGATGTATGATTTCAATTCCTTATGGAAAACTGTTCTATCTACAAGCAGCCTGTCAAACAAAACAACAACAACAACAACAAAAAGCAGTTCAGCACTATGAAGGAAAGCAGCACTTTAAAATATAAAGTAAACAGGATTTATTTTTAAAGTCAGTTTCCAGCCCGTGTAATCAAGGATTGGCTGACGTCAGTGGATGGGACAGGCATGAGAGGGGAAGATCATGATTTCTGCTACACACATCTCTAAAATGTCAATCACAGGAACATATGAGCACATATAGAACTCAACATATACCTGAATTAAGAACATTAGAACATAAGAACAGCCATACTGGGTCAGACCAAAGGTCCATCTAGCCCAGTATCCTGTCTTCCGACAGTGGCCAGTGCCAGGTGCCCCAGAGGGAATGATCAGAACAGGTAATCATCAAGTGACACCATCCCTGCCCATCCTGGCTAATAGCCATTGATGGACCTATCCTCCATGAATTTATCTAGTTTTTTTTTTTTAATTAAAATGCATGTTATATATAGTATCTGATTACACCACCTTTACTGAAGCTCAATGGTCCCTAATTTTGTGAGTAATTCTAATGAAGTTAAGACTACTTTCAGAGCAAGGTATCACTGCATGTGAGTAACGGTGGCCGAATATGGCCCTAAATTAGAAGGTAAATAGAACTGCTGCTTTGGTAGTTTAGCAGCAATAGCCAACATGATCAGAGGAAACTTTCACAAAGCTTTTGGTTCTCTCCTTTGTATGATTGGGCACCTCTGATTTTGCCATGTTTAACGGCACTAGTGCAAAGCAACAGAGGGTCCTGTGGCACCTTTAAGACTAACAGAAGTATTGGAGCATAAGCTTTCGTGGGTGAATGCCCACTTCATCAGACGCAAGTGCAGTTTTCTATTGCCCTAAAGCATTATTATTATTATTATTACTTAAATTGTATTACAATATCACATCAAGAGACCTCAACCAAGATTGGGAAACCACTGTCCCAGGCACTTTACAAACCTGTAGTGGTGGACAGTCCCTGACTTGAACAGCATGCAATCTAAATAGGCAAGACAGAAAGAGTGGGAAGGGGCCTAGGGAAGTGAAATGACCTGACCAAGGTCACACAGCAGATAAATGGTAGAAGCAGGAATAGAACCCTGTCTCACAGTGGCAGATGTAGCTGCTCTGAAACCTTCTAATCAAACACATTGTGGTGTGGTAGGCCTTCAAAAGAGGAAACAATTTGCCTTAGGGACTTGTTCACAATAAATTGCAATATTGTCCTGTTGTTGCAAAGCCTAAATTTTCAAAAGTGACTAGTGATTTTTGTGTTACCAATTTGAGACACCTTAAAGAAGCCTGATTTTCAGAGGATGCAGGCTTTTGGAAATCAGCCCCATTAAGCTGTCTGAGGCCCCCAAAATAAAATTCCAGTTACTTTTGGAAAATTTTGCCCAGAATGTAGTATCACAGTGAGATATTTAACATAAAAGACTTTTTTTTTTTTTGTGAGTTCTTGCTGAGTGAGTGCTGTGGCTCAAAGAGACTCAGAAGCACAGAGGAAATAAAACAACCATTTTTTCCCCAAATGTCAAAAACATTACTATGGGTTTGTTTCCAGTTTGAGGTGAAGGTTCAAGTTTGGTTCCTCTATTATGGAACAGGCTCACCTGTCCCCAGTATTTATATATTTCAAAATGATGTGTAAATGCTAAAGCAAAAGTATCTGATTTCAGTAATAGTTCCTAATGAAAGCTTTTAAAGGAGGACCCCACTGTATAAATTATCAATCTCTGTCAGTGGCAGTTAACAGCATGCCTTGAGAGTGCTGATTAAAACAAAAGGTCAGAGCAAACATCAGTGCTCTAGAGACTCTTGTAGATAGTAGTGTAATTAAAATGTAACTCTAGACTGCTCCATGTTTTCTGTGTCAGCATCTTTCCAGCAGGGAATGGTCAAATAGCTTGGTGAAACCAAGCAGCCACAGCAGAAACAGGCAGGAGATGCCTGATGAGGGACCTAATAGATAGCTATCAACGTTATCACCTCACACTATATGCTGGAACTCAAACAGCCTCCGTTTGGAGAGGTATTTTTTGTTTTTTTTCTTTTTTCCCTTCAATGTGCATGCTGTCCTGTCTTTTGTTCTGGCAGAGATAAGATGTATAAATCATGAGTGGTTGACAAAGTATACTCCAGTGCCTGAGGCAGCTCATCAATCATTTTCCACATGTCGACAGGTAATTGATGCGAACCCTGAAGGCGCATCTCCATCAGGTAAAAGGAGGAAGGAATTAAATCTGCTGTCATGGTTTGAGCAGCTGATCTGTATTTAACATTCTTTTTAATTTAGAAGTTGTTTGTTTTAAACTGTACTTGTCTTCTCCAGCTCCCTTCCTGCTTCCCTCCCTCCCTCCCTCAGCCCCCATGTACACACTTGTGTGGAGCAAGGTTTGCGTTGCTGAAATGAAACTTAAAAAATAAAAGCTCTGTAAGAATTCCAGAGGTGCTCCAGCACAGGGAAACATCAGACCACCCAACGACTGCTGGGGAGGTGCTGAGGAACTTGCTTTCTGCTTTACTGAAGCTTAACATCAAAGGCATTGGTTGTCAGGCAATTATCTGTCAAGTGAATCAAGTTCCGACCATTCTACATGGGGGATGAGGATAATAAATATAAAGAATTTTTCCTTTGGATACTATCTTCTTTGACTTCATTTAAACAAATCTGTTCATTCTTTTAAGCTTTGAAGAGAACATTTTAACATTCAGAACTAAAAATAAAAGATGAGTGAAATGGAAGAACTTATGAGTGAAAAATTTATATAGAGACTTACAACCATAGAGAATAAGTCTTGTGAAGTTTTCTTTCACATGCAGACTTTACATGGGGACTTTCATGTTGCTATCTCCTCCAGTCTCGATGACTGCAGTAGACTCTACATAGTGCTACATCTAAAACCATTTGGAAATTTAGGCATGTGCTAAAGGGCTCTCTTCCTTTTAAGAAAGTTACATCCATGCTTTGTGATCTGCACTGGCTACTAATAGATTTCCTGGTGAAATTCTGACCTATTAGCCCTAAATGGTTTGGTATCTGGCAACCTCAGACAGGCCAAGTGACACCTTGGAATTTAAAAACAGCTGAGACACTGTAGTGGATTGCACCTCATCATGCAAACAGAGGAGGAAATGCGGAAAGAGTGTTCTACATGAGGGGTCCAAGACTGCACAAACACTTCTTGACTCATCAGAGCCCAAATGTGTTGACTTTCAAGTCATATTGCAAGAGTGATCTGTTCTCCTAAGGCATTGTTACGGGAGGGAGGTGGAATATTAATAAAGTTAAGTGGAAGGGAAGTTCTACATTTACAGAGGAGCTTGAAGAGTTTTTAGTCTGGGATGTTGGTCCTGTATCTGCATGCACAGCTTTGAATGGGACATTTTATACAAGTCTAAGTAAACTAACTGCAACTCAGGAAGCAATAGTGCACACCACCCCAATACTGTGCTGACAAGGTTAATCAACACTGACCTAGAGGGATCACTTCTGGGAGTCACATGGTATTTCCATCTCAGTAGTCCTTTAAGTCAATAGCTTTTTTGCACAAAGACCCCCAAAGTAGCAGGGATGGAGATCGTGAACACAAGGGAGGTGGATATGAGGAGGACAACTGCCTACTAAGAACCAAATTAAGGTCCTAATCCAAAGTCCAATGAAGTCAATGGCTCCCATTGATCTGAAAGGGATCTAGATTAGGTCCATAGTCCACCCAATGATTTCACATAAACCATCAAGCAGCTACCGTATAGCGGTGACTTTCAGAATTAGCCAAGTTTGGGCGCAGCTTGAATGCACATGGCACAGCTTAAATCCAATCAGAGCAGCAAGAGAAGGGAAGGGAAGGGAGTGGAACACAGCAACTGAGCTGTCCAGTGGCAGCAAGTCACAGAGATGTTTGCACATTAATGGCACCTCCCCTTTTGATTGCATGGTTAAAGGGAAACATGTTGAAAGAGAGAAGCAGGAGACACACAAGAAAATAAAAACATGTGAACCAAGATGTAAAAGTGGGGAAGTGGGACTGCACAAGAGGCAGACAAAAGCTGGGACACACTAAACTGGTATAGGGAATGGCAGCAAAGGAAAGTCATCGGGGAAAGGGGTATCACCTTGTCTCTGGCTCTGCAAATACTGGCTGTGGCCCTGATGAATAATAGAAGGGAAATACATTTGGCAAGAAACAATTCAGGTACAAGTTTTAAAGGGGTTATTTTAAATAAAAACAATATTAAAAAGCATTTTAAAAGTAAGGGGGAGAGGTGCTGGGGAAATGGGAATGCACAAGGCTCATTTAGTATCTTAAAAGAGGAAACTATAAAGGTTTAAAATAACCTTAACATGAACTGGAGACCTCCTGATATCTTTGCCTAAGTGACATCACAAATACTATAAATAAAACGTGAAAGACACATACTAATAACTATACTATACAGCGCTTATATCATGATTTTCACATCCAAAGTGCCTTAAATATATTAAACTAACACACCACCTAAAGCAAAATGTTTGTTCATTCTGTTTGCTTCTTGTGCTACTGATTGGGGCAGAAAAAAACAAAATTGGCAGCTGAGATACGATATGATCTCAGGGAGGTAATGGTATTAATATAGTGCCATGTACAATTTTAAACATTCAGACATTTCTCCTCATTTCAAGTACTTACACACCTTGTATATGAGAACTAAGATGGCAGAGTTCATTTAACTGCCAGTGAACTGACTAATTATGCTTCAGTCATAAGGAAAAATAAATGTGGTGGCCTGATCTTCACCCCTTCAAAAACTACCTTCAAAAGATAACACAGGATTGGAAAGCAAGGGTGTTTGCATGATGTAATCATTTGGAGAAGCGCATGCACAGTGTCTCACCACACTATGACTTGACTAACTATAGGAACATAGGTGTCAAGTGTCAGAGGGGTAGCCGTGTTAGTCTGGATCTGTAAAAAGCGACAAAGAGTCCTGTGGCACCTTACAGACTAACAGACGTATTGGAGCATAAGCTTTCATGGGTGAATACCATGCATCTGACGAAGTGGGTATTCACCCACGAAAGCTTATGCTCCAATATGTCTGTTAGTCTATAAGGTGCCACAGGACTCTTTGTCACTTTTTATAGGAACATAGGATTTGCCATAAAGAATTAAATCATTGGTCAGTCAAGTATGGTTCATCTTGCCTCTGGCTGTGGTAGTATGTTACACACTGATACATGGTACTTCTGAAGAAGGCACTCTCCCCAGCAGTCATCTTTACCATCTGATGCAGATGGTAAAGATAGGAAATAATCCTTATAATGTTATGTGCCCCTTACTTTAGTAAGCACAAACTGATATGGTGTATTATAGAGAAAGAGGAAATAAATTATTATTCAGTTTTAGTTTTAGTAGCCAATATGTATGAAACTCTATGAGAAAAAAAACTGGGAGGGAAATGAGAAAAAAAATCCAAGTTGTCACTAGAAAATCATGACTCTTGGAATAAACTTTACTGGATAATTTCATTCAAGGTCAAATTCATCTGACTGTTAGAAGAACAAAACATATTGTTTGTAAGACACACATTTGATAGAATCCTAATGCAATTCACAAATATATCTATCTCATTTCACAGTATATCATTGGTTCATGTCTCTTTCTAATTAATTTTATAAGACAGAAGAGCTGTTTGTGAACTAAGTTATCTTTTTATAAAACTCTTTGGACATGAAACTAAGAAGTAATAACAGTTCAGCTCCATCTCCAAATCCTGCCAAGTCCAGTTCACTTCATAAGAAGTCATATTCTTACCTAATAATTAGATGCAATGTTTTCCTTGTAAAGGAAGGAGAAAATATAAAGGAATTTTTTTACTTAAAGACTTTTTTTTAATAGAATATAGTAAAAAACAAAAACAAAACAAAAAACACCAACCCCCCCCCCTAATTCTGAGCATTGCTACAATGAATGCATCACCCACTTTACCTATGGCACCCTATAAGACTAAAGTCTTTGTCTGATAACAATTTAGTGTTTGATTGTGCAGCACACATACACACCAAGTTCTATCCAAGTTAATATCAGTATTTGTTGGTACAACTGAAGCCAGTCAGTGCGTTGTTATCATGACTGTAGACTATGAGAGAACTTGTGTTTAGCCTGAAGAGAGCTCTAATTAAAGTCCTCTAGCCCTAAGTACATTGTGTTGTTTGCCAGACTGAGGCTGGCTGCTGACAACTTGAATCTCCTCTTCAGCCATGAAAAGAGCTTCTTCTGTATTGATTTTGATGTGGAGGCTTTAATCTAGCTGCCACTTCCAACACATTTTATCAGCCCTGAGAAAGGCTTTTTGTTTATTCCAACTGGCAACCTTTTTCTCTGACAACAAGGCTTCAAGTTGGGCTAATATCGAAGATCCCAAATTCAACTCTACTCTTCCTCATCTCTAACTTCACTGATATGTGTGTGATAACCAAACTCAGCCCAGAGATAATGAACTTTTGCTACTAACCTAAGGTTGTCCTTAGTCAATGTTTTTCAAGATTAGCTGGCCATCCCCATATTCATTCTGAGGGCACTCTTGGCCTCTAGTGTTTCATGTTGCAGCCTATTGTAAACGTATACAGTTCAGTAACAAAAAATGAAGTTTTAGAATGATCCATAATGAAACTGATAAGGAAGTACATTGAAGACTGACATACACTCATTGTATCCATTCAAATACAGTCAGATCCTCAGCTGGTACAAATTGGTGTAGCTCTGCTCCCTTCAACGGAGACAAGGTGATCAGTGGAGGATCTGAGCAATAACATATAATCAATCACTCCAACCCCCCCTTTGCATTGTATTCACCAATTCAAATGTGAATAATCTGTGGAGTAAAGACTCCCAATTTACTGGGTCTTCTACTACTCACAGCACTTTCTAGCGGGATAGTTTACCCATCAACAGCATATTTCATACTAAATTCACAAAGTGCTTTAAAAGCACTAATTATAATAAGCTTCACAACCCTGTAAGTTAAATAAATATTATCCCCATTTTACAGTGGTGAAACAAAGAGGTTCAGTGACTTGTTCAAGATTACAAAAGAAGTTGGTGTCACTTCATTAACTCCTGATTTGAAATTCTGTGTGCTAATCACTAGCATTACCTGCCTATTATAATACAAAATATCATCACTGTATCATCCTATAACTTAATTGAGCCACTAGAGTTGCTCTGGAAATCCTGTCTGTAGTCCATGCAATATTTTAAGTCCAACTTGCATATTATCATCAGTGAGAAACAATTTTTGGCTACGTTACATAAATGTTTTTAAGTGAATTCAGTGTTAGGAAATGGGTCTAGACTGATGGCGATGGAAAGTAAGATTTGTCCTCTGTTTGCCAACAAGTGCGATACAGTTTATGGATAGCAGCACTACAAACTGCCTCACACTACTCCACCAATGAGCCCCAACCCTAATCAGGAAAATAGATGTACAGGTAAGAGGGAATTCAGACTCCATGACCATTCAGGCTTTAGCTGTAACTAAACAACAGTGCAATTTGCAGCATGTATAGCAGTCCACTAGGAACTGCACTCAGATCACCAATTCTTATAAACAAACAATCAGATCCAAAGCAGTTGGAGTTAGCCAAAAGAAAAGCATAGCTGTATAATTTTTACTTTTGGTGGGAGGAAGAAAAAGGGAGTGTTTAGATTTGTGGGAAGAAGCACCAAAGCAGGGTCATATGGTGAGGTGCCTCATTAACAGTGCCATACTTAAAGATTCACTTCTGTTCTTGCTGTTGGATTGTACCATAATGACTGAAAATAATAAGATATTAAATGTGATCTCAAAGAATAAAAATGAAACACTAATCTGAGGGGAAATATTGATTTTTCCTCATGCAACCGTAATAAATTACCATGAAGTTGTTTGCTTTTGCTGTAAATTTGCCTAAACCCTAGCAAACAGCAGAAAGAAAGAGTTTATTGAAGAGAGAGAGCCCGTTTTTCAAGCCAGTGCTCTCCACTGCACATCCTGACTTTCGGACTTGGTATGCATCCTGTTTTTATGAATGAGATCCAAAATGTTTACCACCATTGTCTAGCACTGTAAAATATTAAATAGTCTACCCGACTTACAGTATATAAACCTATAACATTTCCATGAAGATATTTTGTCCAGAACACATGTATTACTATTGCTTCAACAACCTTCTAAAGGGTATGTTGAATGTAAATGTTCATATAACCATCTCAAAGGAAAAAACCAGTGTGATTCTACTTTTTTTTTTATGGTGCGAACAAAATATTTTTATATATGTTTGCATCTACTTCTTTTGGTACCCTTTTGGGCCTGCTGAAGTTTAAAGTTTGCAAGGAAATGTTTCTAACATCATCAGTAAATGTTCTTCTAAAATATGATAAAAATGCTGCTTTAAATTATTTTGCAGATAATTAGTGACTGAAGAATATATCCATCTGCTAAATGGTTATTTGTCTGTGGCTCAGAATGTGGCCTACTTTGACAAGTTGTCCCATCTGGATGCTCTTATCCTCCTGGAGTTAGAGAAGATTATGTTTTTCTCAATAACTGTATATTGAAAAGTCCCCATTATAAGGAGTTAAGTGCATACACAGAGTAGAATGGACACCTAAAAAGTTTTTTTTTTTTTTAAACAGATTCTTGCTAAATGCTACTGTTAAATTAAACAAAATACCTGATGCATGACTTACAAAGTGGCTCAACCTAAGCAAACCAGCATACCTGCACTATCTCAGATCTCAATGCACCTGCTCTTATTTGATTAGTGAATCTCAATGAAAGACTCATGGTGTGGTTTTTTTGCTCAGTTTAACTATTTACAAGATTTAGCTGATAAAACGGCCCGTGCTTTAATGAGTCTCTAAGTTTAATGATGGGCAAACCTCAAAGAGCTGGAGGAGTGCACAATTTGGATAAACAGAAAAAATGTTCAGATGCTCATTTAAACATCTTTTTTCTGGTCAGCCACTTGTCAGATCAGCCCCTCTGTAAGAGAACTCTAGGATTTCCTGGTTTTGGTCAGAAAGGAAATGCCAAACAAACTCCTTCTTCTGCAATTTTCTTGGATACTAGTTTTCTGTTGTCACCACATACAAGTGTTCACTCATGGTTCTTGGGGATAAAATTCTCTCTCTGCCTCCCCCTCCAGCCTTGTTTGTTTGTTTGTTTGTTTGTTTTGATTTTGTTTTACAACAAAAGGAAACATTTCACAAAATTTTCCCAAGCTTCTAAAAATGTTTGAGTTTAGGATTGAAGTTCAGGATAATTTTTAATTTTATTCAAACCATTTCTTCCATTCATAAAGGAAAATCTTCCTGACAAAAACACACAAGATAGATACAACACGTGAGCTGAATGCATTCATCTTGTCCTTTCAAAAGAATCTGTGTGTACACAGGAACAGCATAACAAAGTGAATATCATATTTAAACATATCTGCTAATTTCCACATGCTTAAATCAAAAAAGCTGCTCATATGTTCCTGACAGACGAGTTGCTGCATAGCAAATTCCTAGGAGCATGTAACATGCTGCTGCGGATACCCCAGTTCTGCGAGCCACTGTGTTACCTCTCTGACTTAGCAAGTGTGTGTTTTCTTGGCAATTAGACTGTGTGTCAGCTCTCTGCCACACCAGTTTGTCTTCCTCCCCAGCAAACTCCTCAAGGCTTTCTTGGCCCAAAGACAGGGGCAGCTCCAGGCACTAGCGCACCAAGTGCGTGCCTGGGGTGGCAAGCCGCAGGGGGCGGCCTGCCGGTTGCCGTGAGGGCGGCAGTCAGGCTGCCTTCGGCGGCATGCCTGTGGGAGGTCCGCCGGTCCCACGGTTTTGGCAGCAATTTGGCGGCGGGTACACTGAAGGTGCGGGACCGGCGGACCTCCCGCAGGCATCCTGCTGAATCCGCATTACCAGCGGACCTCCCACAGGCGTGCCGCCGAAAGCCGCCTGACTGCCATGCTTGGGGCGGCAAAATACATAGAGCCGCCCCTGCCCAAAGCTCACCTAGAAGGTAACAATCAGTGAACTCCAGCCTCTGAGCTCCTCAGAGATGTTTCTCTGCAATGCCAGTCCCTTCCACTGTGCATTCACAAAAGATATTAAGATTGCTCTGTTAAGGAGTCAGTACATTACAGCTTATTAATTTAACTGGGGAAAATATACCCTTCCCTTCAAACACAGCACTGAGTTGGTTTATGGTAAAAGTAATACAAGTTTATCAACAAAAGAGCATGGATTAAATTATATCAAGTACCAGACATAAAGGTGGCTACAAGCAAATAAAATTGAAAATGTATCTTAAAGTCTAAAACGCAATCTAGCAAGATACAGTCTTTGTTCAAGATGGTTTCTTTTACCCTCATTCTCCTTTCCCTGGTCAGGATCCATCACAGAGATTAAATTGATTGGTTTCTTCGTCTCCTCAAGGTGAAGGATAAAGATGGAGTCTCAGTCTGTTCCTTATATTGCCAAAAGAATTTCTTCAGGGTCGGATTTACACCTTGCGCACTCCTAGGCACAGCATTTTCAGCATCCCCTGCCTACAGCTGACCTTCTACAGCGCACCTTTGCCCACAGACCACCTCCCCGCCCCCACTGCCCAGCACCCCCGGCACAGCCCCACCATAACTTTCCAGCACCCGCCATAAATCCCCTGGGAGGTGAGACTGTCTGCTGGGCTGAGCAAGGAGCACTCCAGAAGGGCTGCATGGGGCCGTCTTCCCTTCAGCCAGCCCCACCCCCTGCTGGGACCTGTGAGTGGCAAATTTTGATTATAAGGCACCCCTAGAATGCCAGCACCCCTAGGCATGTGCCTAATGGGTAATCCAGCCCTGAAGACCTTTCAAGTCAGGAAGCCTCCTGAGGATTCAGTCTCCTGTGTCTCTCTGGAGTACAGTAGCCACATTAATTCTTTATTTCTTGAGTTCAGGATCGGGATACCCCTCACTGGCTTAGCTTGATAGCTTTGTTTACTACTTCAGGTAAACCCACATTCCTTTGCCTAAGACAGACCTGTTTATCACCTTTACCTAGCCTAGGCTGTCTGGTTTTAAACATGTTCTAGTAACATCACACAGAGGGATGTTACATGTGAGCATGTGATTTACAATTATATTATAGTTGTAACATAAACCAATAAAAAGCCAGGAAATTTGAAACTAAGGCTGACAAGCAATTCCTGCTTTATGTCATACAGGACATCATAGGATGGGGGGGCATATAGAGGACTTGACAATGGAAAAAATTAAACTTTATTATAATTAAAATTTAACTTTGAAAGAAAAACATATATGTTACTGAATGTATGTATTACCTACCTAAGAGACAGTGTCTTGGATAATTTTGCACTTTGACTTATGTGTATTTCAGCTTCTTTAATGTTAATTCAAACTCACACTATAAACAAGATGGGTATATCTGGACACATGGGAGAATGAAAGACACAGGAATAGATTTTAAAGTAGTAAGCTATAACTTTATTAAGTTTAATGGAGTGCGCCAATCCCCCTCTCCTAAAAATTAAAAAAAAGAGGCATTTACTTGGATCCAGTGTGGTTTTAAATGACAAGAAAATTAAATTAAAAAATCAGGTATGGCTCTTCCAGGCTAACCTCTGGGATTCAGCCCACATCTCAATCCTCTTGCCCTCCCTCCACGAGGCTACCTCTGTGCAAGGACTTAAGGTCTCCCCTTCTTCCTCCAGACTAATAGGGTCCACCAATTATCTCCTGGATTGGCCTCTTACTCATGTTACTTCTGGGAGCTAGTCTCTTTGAACCTCACCCTCACTTGCCACAGATAGAATTTTGAACTCCACTTCTAAGCATATGGCTTTAAAAATCTTGTCCTTACTCCCTATTAACTGATAACCAGGCCTACAGAATGCTTGCTACGAGGAAGCCAAACAACCCACTGGACATCTTGCCAACCTTGTCATGGAGAAGAGAATTCCTTCTGACTCTTCCACCGGGCAATCTGCTCAGCCCTACACTCTCTTGGAAACACAGTTCAAATCATACCTTCATTAAAGTGCAGAGCAGCCACCACAGCCGAATGGCTACTGCACACCTTTAGGTTTTCACAGATGCTGGGGGAGAGAGGGAGGTACTGAAAACATTGTTATTGCTCCCTCACTTTCATATGTAGAAATTCAATTAATTTTTTAAAAGACAAAAATAGGTACTTTGACCACTACTACTGTATGCACGGAGGCATTTATAAAGATGCAGGATCAAATGCAGCAATACTAACTCAGACGAAAATCCTGTTGAAATTTTAACATAGTAAGGATTGCTGGATACAGCCCATATTATTTACCCTATTAAAATCATACCTTAGGCATGACTATAATGTCCTATTTATGGTTCTTAGGGTGGTAGTTTATTGAAATGCTTTTTACTCTGGTTTACAATCTGTTTAGTTTCTGGTTGATGTCTTTTTGTAGTTATATTTTTCTTAAGGTTTAGTCTAGGAGAGCACTGCATGCATAAAAATATTATTTATTATGGAAAAGTAAATGCTACTGAGTTCTTTGAGCTAATATGGTCTAGGGTAAACGTGTATTTTGGTTTGTACACTACATTTGAAAATAGTTATTTATTAACCACTGAGGCCAGAACACTTTCAAAGCTGCTATCTATTTCTTATCTGTCCATATTCATCACCACAGGAGGTCAAATACTGTAGCTGGATTCGAAAAAGGGCTGGATAATTTTATGACCAATAACACCATTTGCAGTTATGCATGCTAAGATAAGTGTAACCAAATCTCATGCTCCAGGGCTTAAGAAAGAGGTTTACCTCATACACAGCTTTGTACACTAGCCTGACTGCACTATCGGGATTTATTTATTTATTGCCTTTCTGTCAAGATTCATATATTGGACAATGCTAGAGGCAGGGAATTTGAACTTAAGAAACAATTACCTGATGTGGTAGTGGAAATTTTAAGTTCCAAAACTCATTTACTAGTGGATCATGTGCTGACAGAACACAAGTGGCTTGTTTGGGGTGCAAGATAGATCTGTTATGCGGTATCAGTCCAGTGGCCACAGATAACTATAAAATGTGAAACTCCTTAGAGAATATTAACCTTTTGTGTGCAATAGCTAAATTTACAAACTTCATTATGTCAGATGCTGCTGTTGCCTGATTTAGAAGATATTTTAAAATACTTATTTACTTGTCCACTTGGTTTTCCTATTTTTTGAGTTCTATCCTATTCTGTATAGATTATTTTGCTGCATTCTTCACCCTAGTATCTGGGGACTTAAGGAGCACATTCTTCTACAAGTATAAAAAAGTATGAAGATAGCTAATTTCAATATTCCTTATGCTCATACATGACCAAAAATCCCAAACTCCTTCCCTTTTGTCTTTACAATTTCATTTTATTAATATTATCATTACAATATTACCAAAAAAACACAGCTGCTTCTAAGCTATTAAGTCCTTATATGGGAAGTTTTGGCCCTGAAAGAACTTTTACAGATGACTTCTGAAGCTGGAAAGGCTGCCACAGACCTTCGCTACAGTGGATGCCAATAGCGCCACTATTGCATCAGAAATGTTTAGAATGGAACTTAAAATGTTTAAATGACCAACATGTTTTTTCACATCTCACATCAATAAAGGAAATTAATCTGAGTTTACATGATTTATCCCACTGTGAAACTGGCAGTTGGACAACAGTCTCATTCAGCCATGTTTAGTTCTGCGAGTCAGTGAGGCCTAAAAGAAGGCACTGGGCAACTCAGAGCCTTCATTCACATGCTCAGTTAAAAAACAAAATGAGGTTTATGGCATTTAAGGTTTAAAACAGAGTGACTAGTAGGAGAGCTACAGGTTAAGGACTGCGGTGCCCTGACATAACTGTCTGTGGGGGTGGACGGTGGAGAAGGATGCACACTGACTGCTCGGCTCTATCCAGTGCTTTCAGTTCTTCACTTTTATAAGCACCCACAATTTATTTTTTTTCCCCCTGATTAATGTTAGGGTTATGATCCTGGCTCTCAGAGTATACTGCCTCTGCATTACTGTATATTGAACTTCCTAATGTCCAAGCTATTTATGCAGTGGTCCAAAGTTTTCTATTTCACCTTTGCAACAAGAATGAAGATACTGTAGAATGGGTGAAAAAAAGTTTCAGAGAAACTAGATGCAATGACCTTTTGAGGCTATACATAAACAATAAATATCACAGAAACCTTCCGATGATTTTGAGCAAAAGCTTAACAGATTTATAGCTGATTCTGGATTCCAATGATGGGGAGATGATAAGAAAGTAGAAGTTACTTTTGTAAAATAGATGCTAATATTAATAAAAAGGTGCTTTCGGCATAACAGTAATATGAACAAAGTGCATCAACTGAAAAGAGTGATGGCTCACTTCTTTCTGCTATAATTTCCTAATGCTATCAAGGAAACACATGAAAATAATTCAGGCCTTTCCTGAAACTTGAAAACTAGAAATATAAAAATACTTCGCACTTATAAAATTAAAAAAAAAATCTTTTTTATTTCTATATCAGTGTAACTAGTAGATCAGACTTAAGTATTATCACCCCAATGTTACAGATGGGGCAGGAAAGCATTATGGCCCAGACTGTTAAAGGTATTTGGACACCTAAGTTCTACTGAAATCAGTGTTTTCAATCAATTAAACCACAGTTGTCCCACTAATAGGTTCTGCTATAAAAGCCTATCTTTTTTGTTCTAATATTTTTGCTGAGGTATCCTCTGGTTTCAGTTCGAGTTGGTGTATACACACACACACACACACACACACACACACGCATACTTTTCACTTTAAGTTGCAGGTTCAAAAAAATGCACAAATCTCAAAGCTAAACTTACTCAAAACTACCAAGCTTTGCACTTTTTCCATCAGAGATCAACCCAAGTTTACGCACACTGAATGTGGACTGAGCCCTAAAAATTTCCCAAAGCTTTCAAATTACTGTTTGGCAACTTGCCATCTCAGTTATTCACAGGCTGATGAGTGTTTTGCCTGAATGAGTAGGACCCTTAGAAAGATCTTGTTTTGAACACTTTTTAAAGAAATCCATGACATTTTATTTATTTTGTGTAGGGTAACTCAGGTTCCTATGAAAAACACCACCTCGGTCTCAAATATGCTGCATTCATTATTGACCTACAAAAACATACTATTTAACTTAGGTTTCATAACATCAGATGTGTATGCCAGGTGACTAACCTGATTCAAGTCTTAATGAACTCATATTATATCAAGCAATTATTCAAATGTGGCCCACCCGGGACACTTGCAAAGCTTATCACTTACCTCACAGGTGGCCAAGATAATATTCTCCCTCACACTAAACAATAGTTCTGCACATTTTATGTTTCCATTAATGATTGTTACAAACATGGAAGTATTCCAATCCTACTGAGAATAATCACATGACAAGTCAGAACATTTAATGCTCACCCATTTCATGCGAGAGGTCCGTAACTGGCGCTATTATTCAGTTCTAACATCAAACATTCCTCCATGACACCCAGATAAGTTAATTGTTTAAGCATCACATTGTTAATTTTTATTTTTAGTTAAACAGGCAGCGTTTATAGAAGGAAAGATTCCACCACCACCTGACAAACTAGTGCAGTGCATTCTATATTGTTAAAGGTATCTGAAAATATGTCATACCTCCATCAATATTTCTCTCACAGGTCAATGAAATCTTGACACTGACCTCAAAAAAATACTTGGACTTTTTAAACTATTATTCTGGTCATTAGTGCAAAATGAATGGACATCTGACCCCAATGTTGACCTGCAGCATCAAAAAATTAACTAATTCCCAAAAGCTAATATGAAAATTTCTGATATGCAGTTGATAAGTGTTTGGAATTTGCTAAAACACATGAGATAAATTGGGCAAGTGCAATGAAAAAGGTTTTTTACAGTCAATAAAAGGGATATGGTCTTCTGAGATCATCCTTTCGGCTTCAATTTCAAAATTCACATTTAAAAAAAAGAAAATAGTATTTAGTGTAAGTGGGCAAACTCCTGCAAGCAGCTGGAGTAGCGTAACTTAGGTCAACTTACTGCAGTAGTGTAGACAAGGCCGTAGAGGCATGTCCACAAGACACAGTACAGATGTGGTAAACATACACCTCAGCTAACATACTTGTTTTAGCATGAGAACTAAGCCTTATTCTTATTAAGGACAGGGACTAAGGTTGTTAGATTCTTCCAAGTTCATTTGAAATGGCTTCACTGTCAGAACCTGTTTGCATAGTTCACGGGCCATTAAAAGCTTAACATGGAACTAGCTTGGAATAAAATCATTTTTCCCAATGGTTGAATTTCTTTGAAGTACTCATAGTCCTGGTTTGTGTTCAAATAGTTTCACTGAGTGCACCAGAATGGAAAATAGGACTGAAGTCTCAGCTCTGATTCCTTCCAAAGAACTGATAGCAAGGAAACTAGTTTTTCCCTTGAAAACCTGGGATACAATTATTATATGAATCAAAATAGAAAATGAGACAATTCTTATTAACTAGAGGTATGAATAATGTAGTAAATCACAACCTACCAGAATCTGAACTACACATGCCTTCAGAAGATTTTAAAATGATCCCCCTCATTTTTTTTCAGTTGGATTAGAGAGCTCAATTAACTAAAAAAACCCTCCCCCCCAGCACACCAACCAGATGAACTGACCTTCCTGATTATGCAGGGTAGGCTCAGACAATCATGATTACAGGAGAAATACTGTGTAGCTTTCACCATGTGCCCCAAACAAACTTCTCTTCAATCCAAAATGCACCCTGAATAAAATTTGTGGATATGAAGATAAATAAAAGCAGTTTGTGGAGGAAAACAAGTTTTAAAAAGACGGTGCTGGTTCCAAAATGCAGACTGAATTGGAACTATGAAGAATTGTTGAGGTGTTCTGTAGTCAGAGTGGAATATTTTCCATAGTTTTTGCGCGAATGCAATGTTGCAGATATTTATACATGCAAAAGAAGTCTCTCACTAGAAAAAACTGAAAGCTAACTAAAATTAATTATATCATCATCATAATAATGGGTACAATGGGTACTGGAGAGGAATAGCAACTAAAATTTAATAGTAATAAACCTGGAATTCAATCAAGTGCAAATAGCCTGCTAAATACATTTGTTATCAAAATTTGCAACAAATGTAGCACTAGCTACCTTCTGAACACATTATTTCACTATTTGTTCAATAGTTGTGACATTTAAAATGCAGTAAGTATAGTGTAGAGAAAGTCTGCTTGAGAAAAGGTGTTGGTTTCATGTACACCAGTAGCATCAATTTCAACTCTGATATACTTGTACACTGCAGAGTAAACAGCTAGAAAAACACGAAGGCATAAAGTGTTAAAATATGGGTGACACATCATAGTTTTATCCTCATCACATTGCCTCTAGGACATTTGTGGATAAGGTGCCAAATCAGAAAGCAAGCAAGGGGAATGTCAGCTCTATCTTCCCACTGCCTGCCCCACACACTGCTATACTGTTAGGTGATAGACAGCCTCTTACTTTAAGGGGTCTTACAAGTGAGTGAAAGAGAGAGCTTTTACTAATGAAGGGATTAGGAGGAAGCAAAATGGGAGGATTAAGTGCAAAAATGCGTAGTTGAAAAATACTCTCAAGAGCAGCCAAGATGTCTTTCATGGAAGGAACGCATAAATAAGCATCTAGATCCACTGATCTTTTGATATAGAAAATATTCTTAGAAATGTATCTGCTCTGATCAATCACACAGGGACATTGCTGTTTGGCCTTATTTATATGTTCCCAACATTGGTTTCTAGTCCTAAAAACTGGCATGTGTAATTAGTATTACTGCATCAATTCTGTTTTGCTTGGTTATGATCTGAACATTTGGCTGTTTCAGCTGAATTTGAATTCTGAGATTTGTTCAAATCCGAAACAATAATGCAAAACTGAAGAGCTGTGAACCTCTGTAACCAGAACCCCTCCAAAACAAGGTCAGCCAAGTCTCCACAAATCTCAAACCCACATTTCACAGATCTCTAGTCCCCACTAAATTAGATAAATTAGTTGCTCCATTTACTTATACTGGTGAGAGGGAATTCAGTACTGGGTGCTCTGTCCCACAATTGACAGCATATATTGCAATTAGTGTCAGTTTCAGGGTGGGTTGGGTAACCAGTACATCTTACCCACTAGGTCACAGAGAAACTATAAGAACAGGACTCGATTACTCCCAATCTGTGTTGGAATTGAATAAAGTCACCTGGAGATGAAAGGCTCCTTGTACCATTATCAACCAGTGTCCTCCTCAGTTATTAAAAAGTAATCTAACACAATTGTGACTTCACCATCACACTCTAACCAATTAGGTCAACATGCCCCAAGAAATCAAAAGGCAATACTTCCATTGGCCAGGGACTACTAGGCCATGCAATTCACAGGTGGCCTTTGACATTATGGTCTAGTTAAACTTCAGTCTTCTCCTGGGAGTTATTTTCCCTGTAAACTAATCTATGTTTGAGTCTCCATATCATCTCTCCCAACAGCACAGTAAGAGCCCTGCTGTAGCTGGTATTTAGCTGAGAAGGCTCCGGTGTCTCACTGTTTGACAAGTCAGAGAAGGTACTACCAATAACTTTGATCTGGACTCCATCCCCAGATGTGACCCTGTCTAGTATGTGTTGCTGGATCTGTGCTCAGACATTTTCAAAATGGCTGCTGCCATTGACCTTTTGGCCATTTAGCAGGAGAAAGGGAGCAGAGAAGTTCAGGGGAGCATACAAGATGGGGAAAGGTACAGGGAAGGTGACAAGGAGAAAAGGGAGTGCGGCTACTAAGAAAGCAATGAGATACTGGAGAGCTCATTGGAGTATTTGAACACCACTGAGTGGGAGGATGGTACAAGGAGCTCACTGAACATGCACAATCTACTAAGAATAGTGTCTCATTCTGAAATCTCAAGTAGAGTTGAGCTTATTTTTAGGGGAAGAACTAAAGGGAGAGCCATACCCCCTCTCTCCTCCCAATTTGATCTCTGACAAGCAGGGCCGGCTCTAGGCACCAGCAAAACAAGCTGGTGCTTGGGGTGGCATGGCCGGCGCCAGAATGCTGCCCCTAAAAATGTGCCCCGGCCGCCCTAGCTCACCTCCGCTGCTGCCGCTCGCCCGCCACTGCTCGCCCTCCCTCCCAGGCTCTCAAACCTGGGAGGGAGGAGGAGATCCCAAGCGGCCGCAATGCGCGAAACAGCTGATTCGCGCGCCGCGGCTCGCCCTCCCTCCCAGGCTCTCAAACCTGGGAGGGAGGGGGAGATCCCAAGCGGCCGCGGCGTGCGAAACAGCTGATTCGCGCACCGCTGCTCACCCTCCCTCCCAGATTTGAGAGCCTGGGAGGGAGGGGGAGACTCCAAGTGGCCGCGGCGCGCGCGCCGCTTCTCCCCCTCCCTCCCTCCCTCCCTCCCAGGCTTGAGAGCCTGGGGGGAGGAGGCAGGGCTGGGGATTTGGGGAAGGGGCGGAGTTGAGGCGGGGCCGGGGGTGGGGTAAGAAAAAAACGGGGGGCGGAGGGGGGGCAGCCAAAATTGTTTTTGCTTGGGGCAGCAAAAATCCTAGAGCCGGCCCTGCTGACAAGTACTTCTCATGGGAAGGTGCCAGCCAGTCTCCTCTCCCATCCCAGTCTGGTGCCACCAGAGCTGCTCTAGGAGAAGTGAGAGCTTGGACCCACCTTCCTATTTAGGAGAAACATCACCGCCATGATTGGATAAAGAGACATGGAATTAGCCCTGTCTCAGTGCTTTAATGGGGCACTGGCCAACAGCCATGGGGACTGTCCCGTAACATGCACTAGCAGAGTAGCAGTTCCCTGTATGCCGTAAACCACAGTGCAGATTAGCGAGTTTGTACTTAACTCATTTTAACACATTTGTATCTTCAAGACGTTTTGAAGCCATATCTCAGCACACTACCAACACACCATACCCTAATCATAAAACCAATATAAACTAAAATGTGCTCTCCTAAAAGGAGATCTTTGTGTGGGGAAATGCAAAATTCTGAGAGCATGTATGGGGTTAATGAGAAGAGGACATATCCAGCCCATAAGGAAAGCTGTTGCTCTTAAACACCAGTAAAGAACAATGTAATTCTTCTTTGTACTACTAAGCTTCTTAAAACACACTTTTGCCATTCAAACAACAAAGAACAAAACTATGCAGTTCTTACTTTACATACAGACTCTCCCACTCACTTACTTCCCCAATCACAGCCAGTTACATCCAAAGGAAAGCTACGGTGTGTTATGGGATGACAGTCCTCTGCAAAGAGCCCGTTTTAGGCAGAAATTTACAAGATAGGAAGGAACAACAGTATGTACATCAATAGACAAAAAGCTACATTGTAATCAAAGTTACTGGGTTGACTGTATTAGAATGAAAAACTGTACCTACATCTAGTCACTCATTACACCGAGCTTAGCGTTACAAGTAAAACAGTAATTTGCAATCAGTCTTAATCACAGTTATTTTTCATCTAGCTTTCTTCAAATGAAACAAGAGTATAATTATATATAGTGTACTTATACACATACAACCATGTTATTTTTAAATATATATGACCATAGACACACTTCAGTACAGA
Source organism: Terrapene triunguis (assembly GCF_002925995.2). Lineage (NCBI taxonomy): Eukaryota > Metazoa > Chordata > Testudines > Emydidae > Terrapene > Terrapene triunguis. The sequence goes on from NW_020664499.1 coordinate 5,347,911, forward strand.
TATGTACAATAAAGTACATCTATGGGGAGACTGGCCTATGGGTCAGAGCAGAGAAATAGCATTCTGAGTTCCAGTGTTCTTTCCCCACATTCCTATTATATCATTGCATGAACTGGGTCAAATTGTTTAGCTCTACATTTTCAAGGAATCATGAGCGGTGCACAGTGGTGCTTGTAGGCTTTGGCTCTTTTGTCTGCAGAAGAACATGTCTATTTTGAAAGATTTTAGGGGTGCTCATTGGCAGATTGAAAATCAGGCCAGTGCTGTGACGGGTGCCATTCAGTAATACCAAAAACCTTGCAAGAGTCTGTGATAAAGCAAATGGCACTTGAAGAATTCCTGAGGGCTGGTATTCCCCCAAAGGGTGACCTTCGTTATATGGCTACTCAACAGTCATGCCCTCATTTGCTTCTAGGCTCCATTTGCCATATGGATGTCAGGGGCTATCCTTGTGCCTGTCACAGTTTACCTGATCATGGGCTGCTCAAGACCACAGGCTTGCAGCATTGCCACACAATAGACACTATTTTCAAAATCTGGGTACAATAAAGCCCAGCATCCTAAGGCTAGGTGGCCATGCCAACATGTGTCACATTAACCTAAGCTAATGAATGAGTAACATATGAAAATAGTCCCACCATATACACACCAACTCACCTATTACTGAGCACAACAGGCTGCAGCAGGATGCCTGGTCTAGCCAGATCTGTGCTGCTGCTGTTGGTGGAGGCATGAGTCCAAGGACAGAAGCCCCAGCTTCTCTGACAAGGAAAAAGTAAAGATTCCAAAGAAAGGCCTCTCCCATGAGATGAATGATGCTCAGAGAGAGCTGTGAGAGAAAACAGCTGCCCTGCTCAATGCTATGGATCGCCACAGGAGAACTCTGGAGGAGATCTAAAAGGGGAGGAAGGATCTCAGCATGTGTTCAAAGGGCAAACTGGCTGCAATAAAAACAACTAGAGGAAGGCCATTTAGCCAAAGGTAAGGAAAAAGAAGGGCTGATGTAGCAAGATGTCTGACCATCATAGCAGAAACCACCCATTGGGATCAGAGGATTGGACACCAATGTGCCTTAGCTGCTGCCTCTTTTTAACAGTCGTGGTTAGCCCAACAGCCAGTGGAGGTCTGACAGGAGACCACCTTTACCAGAATCTCCTGGCTTGTACCTTCCTGAACCAACTGCAAGTATCCATGTCTGTCTGGGCAACTGAGGGCACCTATCTCTGAGGCCAAAGTCAATATCCAGTCCAGGTGTATAGACTTTTTCTGCAGCAGGTATGTGCTGTGTGTGTCTTGGTCATCAGCCATCTCCTCTGAACACTTGCCTACTGGAATAAGCACTTCTATGGGTAGCTGCACACCCAAAGCTTTTGAAAATATAACTGCTAACCACTCTGTCACTTTATCAGTCTGTAAAATGGGTATATTTAGAAGTGTGCAATACAATCATAATAAACTGCACAAGTGCTTGCAATTCAAAGTTACTATATTTTTAACTAACTTGAAAATGGGTCTATTTCTCACAGAAAAGATGTGTGTTTTTTATTTATTTATACATAACCAGGCTCACTCTCCTGGCCCTGATTACGATAGATTGAAGCAAGCTAGTAAAAATAAAACAGGACTGTTTCCAGTTGAAAATGGTCCCATTTAATGATAACAAATTTGTGTTGATAAAGGGGGGGGGGTTCTCAGATGAAAGCCACAAAGTTGATGCTCAATTACTAGCTCTCATAGTTGTTGAAATGAAGGGGGAAGTAAAAAAGGAGTACAACACTGACTCCTTTGTCTAATGTCAATACTACATATCATTAAGCACTACAGACATGCATGAACACTTATAGACATAGCATGCATCCATTCTAATGAGAAGACTACTATACATTCACATTCTTCCACATACAGACTTTTGCTTCAAAACTGTTGAAAACACCTAAAAAGGCTCAAGCATGTTATTGTTTTTACTTATCCCTAAATAAAGTAACTGAAAAAATAATTTTAATCATCTGGGGTTAAGAAACTGTGCTAGGGTTTTGTACAAAACAAATTAGAATGGATGAGTTCTAAACTGTTGAAAAATAAGGCTGAAGACTGGAATGCTTAACTACATATTCTTAACCAACATATTCTTGGGTCACATTCAACAAACTGTATTACCTTCCCATTTTTTGCTAGACTTGCACATTTGGTTTTTTAGGGTTTGTTGCTTGATGGAGATTTTTTTCAGGTGGCTGGACACTTGAAAGTCTTAAAGGGACATTGACAAGTTATACTTCACATTAAAAAAAACAAAACAAAAAGAAGCAGCCTCTTACCTATGTTACTAGTAGCATCTTAAATTATTGTAACTGAATTTTAAAAATAAAAATGTAGCATTCAGTATTTGTTCTGTTTGTTCACTTTCTGCATTTCACTCGGGTGGACAAATGTTTGTCAGTTGCACTTGTTTATAATTTGTTTTAGATGAAGTTTGATTTGTGTTCCTCATAAATTAGCAAGATACTGCTAGCGTGTGTGGCAGACATTTCAGGGAAAAGTAATTCCTTTACAAGAAAAACTGTTCCTACTGTTTTGAGGGTCATTTTTAGTTTTTATTTTATAGCAATGTCTCTTGAAGTTAGCCTTTGCAAAAGCTTGTTTTTACAAAATTTATATTTGGAGTCTACCCTGGTTTGGCAGAATCCTTTAGATTTTTACTGAATCTCTTAAGCTTCTTATTTTACCCAAAAGAGCTCTACGCCCATATCGACATAGAATTCCTGAGCAACTAACTCTGCCAACTAACTGTCTTGTTAAAACTATAGCATCTTATTAATCTTACCCTTTTTGAGCCTAATTATCATTCTCTTTCATGCTTTGTTTGTTAGACTTTGAATTTCTTGCTTTTATATTCTTTTCTACCCTGCAAAATTATCAGCTAAATTTGCCTGGAATGCTAAGTCTTTTCTGTGTGTTCTCCATAGAGTAACTTAAATCTCAGTGTGTGTGTGGGGGGGGGGGGGGGGGGGGGGGGGGGGGGGAGAGATAAGTTTTGCACATTTGGGACTACATGACATGCCTCCACAAACACCCCCATAATAATACTTTAATAATAAGGAAAAAATGTGCTTACAAATGTCCCTGTATTTAGGAATGACTCTTTATACATACAAATAACCAGTTGCTTTCTTCGAATAATATCACATGTGCAGATTGAATTTCATGTATAAACCATTTAGCAATGCCTTATTTTGAATTATAAAATAAACACACATTCTGAATATCTGTAACAAAATGGGGGTCTCTCTTATGTGTGTGTGTGTGCATGTACTTCACTTTATGCTTTGCTACTCTTGGAAATGTAACATACTGTCCAAAAGAAGAGAAGCCTTTATAGTCTCTTTTGGAGATTTTCATGGTACTATTAATTTCCCAAGATCCTTCTGCATTTTTAACTGATTCCATATGCTTTAGTACCAGTAGACTGAGGACCTTCGCAGCAAAAGCAATCTATGCTGCCTTGCCTTTTAAGCATGAGATGCACCAGCACTACTGAAGCTTGTCATCTTGCCTATTAGCTTGATGTCTTTATTCATAGGCCATCTGCACCACTGAGAGATACAGAGGCAGCTAATGTCAATATGAACAAATGCCTCTTCTTTTACAAGAAATGTCAAACATAGGACAGTGTAAGAATGACCCCAGGAATACCAACAGATGTTAGCTACAAGGCTTTAAAAATCAATCCTTCCTGCTGGGACTAATTAAGATGAAATAAAGAGCAAAAGTAAGAAAAATCGTGTCATATTATCAGGAACTTCATACATACTTTCCAAGCTCATTATTGGCATATTGCCCTGTGCCCTTTCGAAAAATGCTAAAAAGAGGCATTGGAGCTGGCACATCAGAAAGCATTCCAGGTTTCAATTTCACAATAGATTTCGATGAGCAAAGTTATAAATTATCATCATAGAACTCTCTCAGTTAGAAATGCAACAAGCAAACTCTCACTTTCTTACATGCACGTATGATGTCCAAGAGCACCTTAAACTATAGACTGGCGCATACACTAATCACATCACCAATGGAAAGCAGCTACCTCTGGAGTAGACAGTAACAGTCAGACTGACAACCAACAAAAGAGCATAACAGTTTGGCTAAGGATGCCAAGGCAAACCTCGTTGATTACAAAAAATAAATAAAACACACACCCTGATCTTTACTATCCATGCAGAGCAGACAATCTCCTCGGTCCTTAAGGGACTCATCCAAATGACCTCCTACAGATTAAACTCCATGGAACTCAAGTTATCTTTCACAGAAGGGTTTAACAATCCTGTGATTCCATAAAACTGAGTATTTCAAATGTCATGTTTAGAGCACTAGGTTTTCCCCTCCAGCCTTATGAATTAACCTTCATTTCATACTCAACTCATATTTGCCAGGACATATATACGATGGGAGGGATGGGGTTGGTTGGGAAACTTAAAGGCATCCATGGGGGTGCAAACTCATTGGGAAGGTCGGAGTTTCTGGGTAGGAGTAGCTGTATCTCAAGGCTGATGCAGCCTGTACACTATACCTGTTTGATATGGTCCTCAAGGGCTAGGTCTACAGTAGCGACTGTATCTGCATCCATTCATGTGGTTGTGCCATAACCCCCACACTACTGTCCGTATCTAAACACCAGAAGCTTGAGTCTGAAGTGGAGTAAACTAGTATGCCTGAGTGTACAAGTACATGCCTCAGGCTGGGGCACAGCCCCGTAGCCATACCAGAATGCAGTGTGGATGGGGTAAGAGGGCGTGTACCAGGTTTCAAGCTTCTATAGTCCTCCAGCCTCAGTCCCACAATGCACTGAACCAAACCCTTTCTTTCCTGACCCTTACCTAATCTATAAAGGTGCCGGTGGCCCTGGTTTCGTCTGGTAGTAGCAAATTGTATCTACTACATCAGAACAGTTTTCCACTGCAATCTTTGGCTCAGAACCAGTGAAAGTAGATCCTACTGAGTGCAGCTGCCTGGCTCATTGACTGCACATAGGAGCTGATCAATGTGTGGTTGGAGTACATTGTCCTCTATGACTTCTCCTGGAGTGGTAGAAACATACACCCGTACCAGGAAACGTCATGAAGACTGGAGCAGGCGGACATCGAGCAGTCTTCGGCCCTAGGCTGGGAACTTGAGGCTCTTGTACAAGAAGGCAAAAGATTCCAACAGTCGCTCCAGAAGGGCTCTTCCAGGACAACCTAGAATGGGTGCTGTCAAAGGCTCCCAGTGCAGAGCATGAAGTGACTCACAATCCCCTGCTCGACCTCATTGGCTTCATTTTCTGATGCTGATGAGGATTAAGGTGAGGGGGCAGCAGGGACCCCAGAAGACAAGGAAGATGAGGAGCATTTGATTCTGCACCTCCATCTGGAGAAGCCAGTTGAGGAAGCCCTCCCTGTCGAACCCAAGAAGGAACCCAAGCCATGGCAGGAACCAGAACCCAAGGCTGATAAGTTACAATGGACTCCCACCCTCCACACCAATACAACTTTGGTGCTACTTTCCTGATTTTAAGCCCAGTGCCCCATCACCTTCAACGCTTAAATAGTCCCTGAGCAAGACATGGCTATAAATCAATTATTTTATCGATTTCCAATGAACCACTATTATGCATTTTGCAGAAACAACAGAACCGGAGTCACATTGAATGGGCGGGGAGGGTTAGGTCTTGATTGCGGAAGGGAACCCTTTGGTTGTCTGAGGAAAAAGTTAGTCGCAGTCATCTTTCTATCTTGGAAGATTACAAAACTTTTACAGTCCCTGTCGGCTCCCTGCACAGGCAGGGGGATACTGGGTTGGGATAAAGATCCAGGCTGGCAGTTGGATAAACACAGTCCACTGTCCCTTTGCTGTGGAGAGGCTGATCTGAAACTTTAAGGAACCAAATAAAGTTGTACTATGTCTCTTTCTTTCCCTGTCTATTTCACTGTTGTTCGGCAGGCACAAGGGCAAGATTTTCTGGTGATCCCAGGGTGGGTGGTTTTTGTGGTTCACATCTCCTTTTTCACAGAAACTCTATATGCTAGCTGAGAACATACGTGGTGTTGTAGTGTTGACCCAAAGAAGAGCTCGCTCTCTCACCAATGGAAGTTTCTCCAAACTTTGGCCAGCCTTTAAAGAAGAAGAAATTGCAAACTGGTAACAGTTGCTGGAAGGAACTGCCTCTCCTACCCCCTTAAGACACTACAGATATTTTACATTTTTAAAAACAGTAGTACATGAATCTTATCATTAATAGCCTCTACTCCTTCCTCATGGGCTGCAAAAGTTTCTGAGAACCAAGGATAAGCTAACAGTTGTATTCCTGGAATGTTGAAAAGTATCAAAATTGTGGCCCTTTACAGCAAATGCGCGCGCGCGTGTGAGAGAGAGCGAGAGAGCGCGAGCGAGAGAGAGTGAGAGAGATTCTTGGTTCATTCCAAAGGGTGGGGGGAAGCTACCTTTGTCTTTGAACTGGCAGGACCTTCAGCTCCTGTAAGGGAGGAAAACCATTCCACTGGCTGGCAGGAGCAGCACCCCAGAAACAGAATAGACAGACAGACAAGGACCTTGGAGGAGCTGATCATCAGGATGGACAGGAGAAACCAGGCGCAGTCTGAGTTCCTTAGAGCATGGGAGGATTGGGCTTTTAAGCAGGAAGCAATACTGATGAACCAGTTCATGGAGCAAGAGGCATGCCATAGGCAAAGTGAACATTCCCAAATGAAGGGGTTGATAAAACTGGGGGCTGAATGAGTTCAGGGTCCACCTGCTGCCATTGGCCACTGCTCCTGTCTGTGAACAACCATCCCTCCTCCAGCTGCTGCCCAGCATGCTACTGAGGCAAAGGACCCAACCTCCGAGTGACCAGAAAGAGCCTGCAGGACTCCTGGGACCACATGCTCTACTAGCCCTTGAAAACCCTTGCAGGGAGGGGAACAATGATCCTGAACCCCACCAATTGTCCACACGACAAACCCTGCATGGGAGATGTCTCCATTGGTCTCCAGGAACATTTCCCCCCATCATTCCTCCCTTGTCAGGGGGAGTGCAAGGAGATGGGTATAGAGACATTAACATTTGGCTGTTGTTCACAGATTCAGTCCTGTTATGTTTTGTTGCTTCACATTTTTTTAAAATACATTTTTAGTTATAAAATTTATTAAAAGTACTATGAAATGCGTATTTTGTAAATATTTATATTTTGAAATGTGTATGGTCCCTCCTTCCTAAGTATGATGAACAGAAGATGTTTTTGGTTCTGGGATTGGGCCCATGATTCACAACAAATTAGTTGGAATAGTTTAACTGTATGGTACCATCATACTGCAAACACTTTTCTTTTTGTCCTGCATTCACAACCCTCCCCAGGTCCCACGAGCACACAGGAAAGATGGAGAAAGTGCAGTTTGTGATTTGTGCTTACATAAAGCACTACTAGTTCTAATCACAGTCGAACTCACAACACAGAAAATGGCTAGATAAATGTCTGTATAGCTTAGTTCACATGCAGAAAAATGAAACCTAATTCAAGTAACAACATAGGCAAAGATAGCATCTACCACTACCCAGTGATTATATGGCCTCTCATCTCCTCTCTCCTCCCATGAACCTTGACCAGTTGCAACTTTAGTAGCAATTAGTGCTCCGTAACAGCCGCTAAGGGCAGTTAGCACTGCTGACAAGGAATGGTTAAAAAAAGAAATGGGTGCACACTCCCTTCCTCAAAGGAAATGTTGATAAGGAGAGTACTCCTAATAAACAGATGCTTGTAAACAAGTGAGAACACTTAAGACAAAAGCATTGCACAACGACCACATTACAACGCAGCCACCATCCTTTACAGCACAAACCCAGCCCAAAAGTGTTAACCCAGTGGAGGTGCCCTGTTATAGTTGTCTGTAATGTGTAGCAGGAATGAACAGCTAATGACCTTCAGCTACAGGGGAACAAAATTTTCACAAAGCTACGAAGCCCCACAAGTATGTGCCAATGTTCCCTCATGTGCTTTTCCAGCAGCTGCACATGGTAGGAAGATGTCCCTCAGCACAGGCAGATGTCATCTTCTGCCTCCCTGCTGTTGCAAGACGTGCGCATACATGGTAGTCCTGATTTCCCTTGCTCAGTGGGAACCAGGACCTGTGTGCATAAGGCTGGGAACTAGCTGCCTGAACACAGTTTGTAAACCAGATTTGTGCTGAGCCCATTCTGGATGGAAACATTCCCCTTAACTCTCCCAAACATTATCCAGTGTGCATCAGGCAACAATTATATAAATTGTGTTGGCCATACTGGCATCTAGACAGGTGCATAGGCAGCGCCAACAAGATTTCAGTCTACCACATGCACACTCCAAAACCTCGCTGCAGTTACTGCGTTTTCAAATGAATTCCCTTTTTCCAGGGTCACCAATGTTGGCACATGGTTTCATTAGCCAAGTCAGGAACAGGTTGTGGGGTCTCCCAATATAAGAGGTGGCTCAGACCACACCAGGGAGAATCATATTGTTTCTGGGAAATAAAGTCCCTCCTTCCCTCTTCAGTTACAATCCTCTGAAATCCAGCATTTATTTCTGGAACTCTTCTTATGGCAACCATCTGTGGGTTGGTCACAGTGTTAATTGCCATACAAGCCTGCACAATCATGACCCCAAAAGTGGACTCTCCAAAAGTGGTTTGCAACAGACCAATAGCTCTCTGTTTTTGCCAACTTTCACAGGTCAATAGCCACTTGCTTCTGCACCAGCATAGGTTCCCTGAACCTGGCCCTGGAAGTTTGGTTGCAAGCTCCTCACACCCTTCCATGAAGATCTGTTTCCTCATTCAGAAGTTCTGAATCCACTGCTGGTCACTCACACCATGCTGAAGAGAGTCTCCACCCATGGACTTACTGTGGCAATACCATCATTCACCATATCTGTCCCAGGGGAGCCGAATGAATGGTCATTCATGCTCAAAGTCAGCAGTCTTTGGCATCTCACAAAGCTTTGCTCTGACTCCATCCAGCATTTTGCAAATCACTTACTCCATTGCATAAACATTTGCCCTGCACTAAGGAGCAGGAGAAGAACCATATCATCATCCACTTTAGGACTCCATTGCAATCCTGATTCTGGGTTAGCACCTCCTACAATTCACACGCTTATTTTTTTTTCATTGTTTGGACAGTAAAATGCTCTGGATTTCTGCTGCTGATGTACGGTTTTTCCCTGGGGCAACATAATGGGTTAAGTAGTCAGCCATAGACTTGTCTACACCTGTGTCTGACAAGCAATTCATACACAGGCTCACTTTCTGATTTACTGATCAACCTACAGGAAAGGATATACAATGACAAGAGTTTGAAAAACTGGAGGTAAAGTTTGAAACAAACAATAGCAAGGCAAACTATTTACAAGATAAGTTGTCACAATGTATCAAAGTCTATCATTTTTGTAGGAACACACTAACAGTTAGTACTTGAAATTGTTATTAAAACTTTTATGCTGCTGGGGATTTGGGCTTTTTGAGTGTGTGTGGTTTTGTTTGTTTTTAAATAGAGATAGGCACCAGCCGAAAACCTCAGATCTGAAATTCAAAATTTGGCGGTATTTGGATCTGGAGCTCCAGTTCAGTCCATTTCTTACTGTAAGTGTTCATTTTTATCCATATTTTCTCCACTTGCCACACTGTAAAGATGCCCAGAGGAAAGCTGTACCATCACCAGTCACTGACCCAGTGATGTATGTTCATTTCCTCTATTATCAATACCTTAGGAAAACTATTCTGAAAAATGACATTCTGCCTCGCCAACAAAGATTCAGAAAGTATAAACTACAGTATATGGAAGCCTATTTGCTTTAAGAGAGCAAGGTATTTGTCAAACCAATACGGGGCTGTAAGAATGTAAGAGTTGCAAAGCTGGGATTCTAAGTTTCAGAACCAAAAAGAGAGTGGCTCCCCTTAGAGAAAACAGAGAAAGAGTTAAATAAAACGTAAAATTTTAACTTAGGGGCACAAGAATTTGGTGTTGGCTGTGCCATCGACATGCTGTGTGACCTTGGGCCAGTCTCATCACATTTCTTTTTCCCCACTTTCTCATCTGTAAAATGGAGATAATACCTATATTCCTTTGAAAAATTATTTGAGATCTGTGGGTAAAAATCATTATATAAGAGCAAAATATACAAGAGCAACAACTTAAGAGAGCAAGTTTCTCAAAATATATACAAATGTCACCACGGATCAAGGAGACACGTCACAATGAAATTATTCTTATTAGATATCTGAGCAGTGAATAATCTTTATTTTTAATTATGACCACTGATCCCTCTTTTAAATATTAGCATTGGGCACAGGAAATTCCATCGGGATGTTAGTGCTAGCCCCTTCTTCTGTTTCTAAGGTGCTACAGAGATCTTTTATACTATTCCTGTGATAAGATGAGAAGGTCTATTTATCTAAAAGACGACACATAGCAACCCAGTTGCTAATGCTGTGTTTTGTGATATTAAAAGGCAAACCTTGTCAGGATACTTTAGCTGGGATTTGAACCTATGACCTAAGAGGTGAAAGTACTCTGGATGAGATAAAATATCTTGCTCGATCACCAACACCACCTAATAAAAAGGTATGAGGATTATTTTAACTTCCAGCATTGTCTCGCTTTAAACAGAGCAGTGTTGATGAGAATATGATAGACTATATATACTAGCAGAGAAACCACTACACTAAAACATCAACTCTATCAGTCTTATCTGTACTGAAGCAAAGATTCTTACCATTCTGCCATAAAACACAGTGTGTGGTACTTTATCTAGTCTATACACACACAAGGTCTACAGTCTCCTGTAGCATATCAGAAAGTGTAAACCATTGGTGATACCGTGATGTGTTGTGCATTTTACCAACCCTACTTGGCAATGCTATAATTCTTCAGTAACTATGAAACATCTGCAGTTTTTTTGATACTTACTATGTTTCATTCCCATGATGCTCTCTGTATCTGTTCAGAGGACAGAAAGGTCAAGCAACCCATCTGGAATCCTCCCCATTCATCCATTCTCGCACTCTGCCTCTTCCGCAAAAGGACTTTATGTCGAATTTGTCACTTCCACCTGTTCTGACAGGTCCCCCCTGCCTGACCCGGAGATAGCCCTTGGGGACATTAATCATATAACAGTCTGAGTTGTGAAAGAAACAGGGCTTGGCTGGATACTGTTACAGTCTCTGTCACCTACTAATCATATCCTATGACATAGAGGGGCTTAATCAGATGGTCAGATTTCTCATTAATCATTGTAGCCTTACAATGAAACTCTTCTCAGGGAGATTAAGGTTTAGAAGCATCTTCTCCCCGTTTCTGTCCAACTGCCTAAGCTTAGTGAACTTCCAAGTGCTATAATTTGAGCTCCAACTCCCATTTCCTCACCAAAAGGCTGATTTGAAGCCTTTTATTTTAACTAAACACATGAAACTTTCCAAATTAAAATAAAGCTATGCATAAGGACAGATAAATAAATATAAATGTAGTGGCAGAGTATAAATCCTTGCCAGGTAGCCGATACAAATGAAGATTTATATAAAATTTGGGACTCTACAACAACATTAAGAGGCAATAAAACAGCATTTATTTGTGCTTAATCGCTATCAAGTGAAATTAGGAGGCAATTGTAAAAAAAAAAAAAAAAAGGCCATTATAAGAGACATCTTTTGTCCTCCTATGAAAAAGTTCATATTAAATCTTTCTTTAGAGCCTCCTGAAATAGTGTCAGAAGGTAAAGAATAATCAAAAGCCATAATCTACTGATTCTGAAACAAGAAACACAGCGATACAGAAAAAAATGCAGGACTAATTTGGCTCTCTAGTTCAATCCTGATCTTGTTTCAAATGTTTTGAGCTTCAAAAGGAAGAACAAGCTTCAACAAAGTTCCTAGTTAAATTGCCCCGTGCTGGCAAGTTGGCTCTGTACTTCCTCCCTGTATTTACTCATGCTGCACCATACAATTATAGGAACCAAGTATAATTTTGCCTTGCAAACCATGAAACACAAATATTTCATCAACATCCACATCATCTTCACCTCTCGTCTTGTCAACAGACAAAGGGGATAGTGAAGGGAAGCTCTAGCTACCAAATGCCTAACCCACTCTCCTACCTGCCTGAACTTGACCTGACAGCTACTGGGACAAAGTCAGTAAAGCAACACTCAGAGTTACTTAAAGGCTTCTGCTTTACCAGGTTACCCAACAATACACCTCATCTGAAAGCTACCACAAAAGACCTACAACACTGTCTGACTTAACTTCACAATGCTGAGCTGAGGCCTGGTTTTTGTTGTGTTTGTTTCTATTCAGTGATCCTCCATTGCTAGCCTAGAAATGACAGTAGGTGGAAACGCTATCTTTCATTACACAAAGTATAAATAGTGTAATCTATCAGCACTGTCAATCAAGATGATTGATTACAGGCTGTCATAGAGAAGAGTGACATATTAGAAAAGTTTTGTTAACAATGCCTATTGCTAGTCAGCCTGCCACAGAAGCTGGTGATTAATGTGTTGTCAGCCTGTAATCCCACACCCCTGGCTAATGAGGCAGGAATTTATCATCTTTACAGAGTGGCAGATGTCAGAAGGAAAGGAATCCAAGTGCTGGAAACAATATACTTTTTCTTACCACGCCTGACAAGTCTGACAGGCCTAAAAAACCACAAAGAAGCTTTGTGTAAGCACAAACTTAAAACAAGGAACTTTCATTTGGCATCTTTGCTTTAAATAGTGCTGCAAATCAGCCCCTATCCCTCGAAAAAGCCACAATAACAAGCTCTATGAACTTTGAACCCCATCCTTGACAACTATGAAATCTCAGGAAAGGTTTCCATGGCAGGCACAAACAGACGGCTTTCTTCAGAAGAGAAGCAGCAAGTAACTTTTAACTTTACCTGTGAACTTGTGAACTCAAAGACAAAAATCCTTCTGATTTTAGTGTAGGTACATCCTCCTCCTTGCTATTTACAAAGATTATTAATGTCCCAGGAAACTACTCTCCAGAAAAATCTGTACCTTTCTTTCATTACAGCCTTTTTAGGAAGGAGGATATTTGAAGCATTTGAAAGCCACTCTGGTGGCAAAGGGAAAAGTGACAACAGCGAGACATCTCTGGCACTGTGGGTTCAAAACGGTTTTATTTCCAACTGAAATATACTCAGTTTTGGTTATCGTCCCACTTGGAATACTTGAAAATTAAGGCTCTCTTTCATGCGTTTAAATCTACCCAGACTATTAGGCCTTTAATATTCCAGTGTTACATGAAAGCTTCAAGAGTACACATTGTTGATCTGCTGAAGTCTGGTCTTCCAAAATACAGGGATGTTTAGAATACAGGATTAAGGCAAACATTTGCAACGCTTTAAAGAAAGCTCATTTGGGCATTTACTATACTAAAGGCCAACATCCCTCCACAATAGGAGTTATTCGGGAGGCCATGTGTGAGTGAAAGACAGGGCAAGAGGATTCATTTCAAAAGTTGGTGCCAGCAAACCAATATTTTGCCACAGGTAGGCTGCCACTCCCCAGATGTAAAGCTTTTCAACTAAGCTGCATTAAGAGGTTAAACCTTACGGTTCTGAAACCTCTCTGATGTGCTGCAAAAGACTGTGCATTGCAAAAGATTATGTGTTGCTTAGGTTGATGTCAGTTAGTAAGGGAAGGAGGCAAATCATCTGTGCAAAGTTTTGACTAATGTAATCCTTTTTCAAACACAGATACCTCCACTAATGCAGACAAATGCAATACCAAAAAAATTAAAAGGAGAGACAGCAACTAGAGAAGAAAAACACTGCCTTCTGTCAACTGTACCCTCTGGCTAAAAAACACAGCAAAACATTAAGTAATTTAAACTTTGAAAGACAGCATTCTGGAGTTAAGACTTATTTAAGGTTTCTAAGAGACTGGAACTACCCACATTAGTCAGTGAATGAGGGGTTTTACTGGTCTATAATCTGTGCACCCAGGAGGAGACCAAATCAAAACAAATAGCAATGCCATGAAAACCAGACCCTTTCTGCCAACAATGGAATGCGATGACAACTTGTGACCTCCATCGAAAGGAAAATGTCCCTGACAGCTATTGCAGTGTCAACATGAGAGCTGTAATTTCCCTTCTTTTTAAACCAAACCTCTCCAGAGAAGCTACACAACTGGTAGTTGAAACTCCAAAGCAAATAAAATGGTATGTCATTTGACCTGTATATGAGGACATGAAAACTGACGATTTTAGCATGCTTCAATACATCTCAGTTAGCTATTTCACTTACTGATAAATGGGAACATTTATACCCATTCATCCACTCCCAAAGACAGGCCCTAGCTTCAAATAAGCACAGACTGGTGTCCAAATGACCAATTAACCAAAACACCATATGGGTATAAAGTGGTGGGATTATTTTTAATACATAATTCTTGCTCTTTGAAAGTCTGTTGGTCTTTTGGGTTAGCTAGAGACAGTTTAGAATGAATCATGATGAGATGTCCCTGATATTAGATGTCTCTTGTATCTGCTGAATCTTCTAGGTTCTTGTGATGTCCCAGAAAGTTATTCTGGGGAAATTTAGCAAACATTTTCATAGAGGGGAAAAAAAAAATCTTGTTTTTAAAAGTATTTAATTGGACTTTCTGAACACCCTAGATCCCCACCCTGCTTGGTTAGTGGAGGGAAAACAGTTCATAAATCTGTGCTTCACTCAAAGTACAATTACACTTTGAAGTTCTGTCTATCTATGCAACTTACATTAGGCTCACCAGTTGGGTGTCTGTTCACCTTTAGGCATCTTGGCAAATTGTGAGATTACTGTAAACTTCCTTGAGAGGACCCAACCTCTATGGCTATTATTAAATCAACCTACATTTTCAGAGTCTACCCATCCTAGATTTGTCATTGTGAACAATTCTACCTCCGTTCTGGCCCATCTTCCTCTTTCAATGGCAAAATGGCCCAATTGAACGTAATCTTTGAATACAAGACTATATAGGTAATTCCTAACCCAAAGATAATTCCTCTCATTTGTGCTGAGTCAGACGATAACCACCTACAAGCACTACCATAAAATTCTGTTAACTCTCTTTAGGATCTACTTTAATGGTGTGCATAGTCCCAGTGATGTCAACAAGAGTCTTCTTGTGCTAAAGTTAAGTGCATGGTTAATTGTTTTGCTGGATTGGGATCAGCCTGCTCCACATTTTGCAGGATTGACCCCAAAGCCAGCAACATTCATGCAATTTTTGTGCTCAGATGAAGAACCTGCAAAGATTTATACACATCTTTAACTCTGAGCATAAGAGTAGTCCTAACCTCACAATGAACTCAAATGGGAGTACTCAAATGCTTAAAATTAAACACAAGCTTAAATTTTTGCCGGATTGGTGCCTAAAAGTGCATCCAAAAATAAAGCCAGTTGATGCTACAATCCTCTGTTCATTTACAAGTGTACCATTTCTTATTTTGACATACAATTTTATGTTACATCCAACAGAAATGGCCACTATTTAAGATTCTATTTTTTTTAACCATATCACCGGCACTTCAAATACATTTTACATTTAAACAACTAGTTTTAATGTCATTAAACTTTACCCAACCTTTTAACGTTCTTTTAACTGACAAAAGAGAGTATATCTATGTATGTGTGTCTTTAACTGGCCAATGTCTATAACAAAGATTAGTACAAGAAGTTAAAGCATGTTTATAGTTTTCTTTTATGGAGGTTAGATCTTACTAAATAGTTATCCTTCATATACTTCTGCACAGAATTACAGTAAAGTTCTGGCGTGTGTTAAGTTATACAAACTTTTCAAAAGTGGGTGCATAATGTCTTTTTCTAAAGCTGTGTTATTATTTTGGTCAAAAATTGTTTACATTAAACAAATCCAATTTACCAAACTTTGACATGTTTGCACAACTGCATATAATTTATACTGGAAACATGACTTTCAAATGAACTTTCTCCAGTCTAAACTCTCTGGTCCGCAGCCTGCAGTTCTAGATTCTTATGCTTCACCAAAAAGCTTGTCGCTGGCTTAAATCATATCCTCTAAAGGTTTTCAATAAAGTAAATAATGACTGTAATTTTCAATCTTTCGTTAATACTTTCAAACAGGATATATCTATCAAAACTTGATTTGACTTTCATGCCAGGTGCAACGTTTTGTTAGAAAAATAGCAATCTCCAAATTAAGACTAGGGAAAGCAATTCCTTAATGTTGCTATGCCCCTGTTAAGTTTATTTTAGTAGGCTTGATAAATGGAATAGAAATTAGTATCTCATCATTCTAAAGCAGCAGCGATTGATTATAAAATAATCCTAATAAATCCATACTATCTCCTATAAATTGAGAGTGTTATTGTGACATACTGCTCTCATATTTGTCACCCCATATATATGGGATTGTTTCTCCTTTAAAAGACCATAACTGTCTAAAAATATGGAACTAATCCATGCAACATATTTATAGGATATCATCCTGCTAAGCAACTTCCAGGACTGAGCCCATAATATGGAATAGTACTAACATTAATGTAGGAATTTTGATATTCAAAGGACTGTACACACTAATCTACATTTGCTGGTTTATATGGACAAGAATTTTATCATCGGGCTATCTGAGAGAATGAAGTGTGACCAACCTGTCTTTTTTTTTTAAATTTTATTATTATTCAATCAATTCTTTAATGCAACCAGAGACTCACGTAGGAGTGCCCCTAAAGCTACACCTCCAAAGAGAACATGTAGTCTCGCTTCCCATTCCCCCAGATTCTCTCAATCCACTGTCACTAGCAACCCGGCTAGTGGGAGAATGGAAAGATCATTTCAGAGTTACCACCACCATTTTACTGATAGGGAAACAAACAGAAAGTTGGAAGGCCTGATTTACAAAGATATTTAGGCAGCCAAAGATGCAGATAGTCCCCTAGTAGGACTTACAAAGGTGCCTAAGATGGTTAGGTGACTGGAATTCAGTGGAGGCTACATGTCAAACCTGCTTTTGTAACTCCTTCTAGGTCAGGGGCAGGCAAACTTTTTGGCCTGAGGGCCACATCAGGTTTCGTAAATTGTATGGAGGGCCAGTTAGGGGCGGGGGTCATGGCCCGGCCCCAACCTCCTATCTGCCCCTCCCTGGGACTCCTGCCCCATCCAACCCCCCCTGTTCCCTGACGGCCCCTCTGGGACCCCTGCCCCATCCAACCACCTCTTCTCCCTGTCCCCTGCCTGCCCCTGGAACCCCTGCCCCTGACTGTCCCCTGCCATACCCATCCAACCCCCCCTCCTTCCTGTCTGCCCCCCCGGGACCCCTGCCTCCATTCAACCTCCTGTTCCCCACCACCACCCTGACCCCTATCCACACCCCCGCCACCTGACCACCACCCCGAACTCCCCTGCCCTCCATCCAACCCCCCTGCTCCCTGCCCCCTTACCGCGTTACCTGGAGCACCGGTGGCTGGCGGCGCTACAGCTGTGCCACGCTGCTGCCGCCACCACGCAGCACAGAGCATTAGGTCAGGCCGGGCTCTGCAGCTGCGCTGCCCCAGGAGCTCACAGCCCCGCTGCCCAGAGCATTGTATTGGCGCCGGGGTGAGTGAGCGAGCTGAGGCTGCGGGGGAAGGAGGATAGCAGGGGAGGGGCCAGAGGTAGCCTCCCAGGCCAGGAGCTCAGGGGCTGGGCAGGACGGTCCCGCGGGCCACCATAGTTTGCCCACCTCTGTTCTAGGTGCCTATCTGCATCATTCGATGTCTAAATACCTTTGAAAAATCAGGCCTGAAGTGACTTGTTCAAGGTCACTCAGTAATTGAGTCAGTGGAGTTGATCTTGGGACCTTTTGCCTTCCAGCTCTGGGCCTATTCCTACAATAACAAGAGTCATTTGAGAAGCACTTTTAGAGTGTACATTCTAGGAAAAATTTCAAATCTAATCACTTACTTCAATGGTGTAACAGCTGGCCCACCGGCCAATTGGGCAACAGAGAAAGTAGTCCATTGATGCACAGCCATTCTTTCTCAATCCTAATGCAGAGTCAAATGCTCTGAAGACAAATGCTGTTTTGTGGGGTGATTGACTTTCATTTAGTCTGATAAAAATATTGTATCCCAATTAAGAATATAGGGATGGAATTCAGAAAAAGGAAATGTAGGCTGAATATCAGGACATATTTCCTTACAAGGAAAATGAATGATTAGGCTGTAGGATGGTAACCCAAACCCCACTGCAAGCCTTAGGCTAAACAAAATTGGGATGAAAAATGAAAATGAAAAACTTTCAGTGAAAATGTGGGACAGCTAACATTGTGGAAGGATGAAACATTTGGGGAGGGAACACACAACAGGGTTTGACAGTTGGGCTGAGGGCCGTGTATGGAGCGAAAGATATACTTCCTCACACCCCAACTTTCCAGCCTCACCTTCCTTCCTCTCCAGCCCAAACAGCTGGTCATGCTCCTTTCCTTTTCCTTCAGCCACCCCACTTCCAACTGAATGCATTCTGATCTGTTCCTCACCCCTACGGACCCTGTTGCCAATGCCAAATCCATGTGCTGTGGTGCAGACTCTTGCCGAAACATCCTTCCCACCCAATCCCTGCTTCTGCTAAACCTGAAAGTATTGCTCCTTTCTATTTAACTGAATTTATTACATCAGCTGCCCATAGTGGATTTATGGGTATGCAATATTATTCCCCACAATTCATAACATGTTCCAGTTCATTCAGGAAGTGGAAGACAGCAAAAGATATTGCTTTTGTGTCAGCACAAAGGTAGCTAGCTTCAAAAGCAGCAGAGACTGGGAAAGGAAAGGCCAAAACAGAGCACAGGGAGAAGCTAACTGAACAGTTGACCAGCAACTTTAGGCAACAATCATGCAAAGATGGGAAGGTGGAATAGACATACAGTATTCCGTTTTCTAACATCTGTATGCTTCTATGACTGTTACCAGCTCTATTGTCCTCTGTTCTAGTGAAGAATAATTTCAGGCACTATTGATGACACTTGAAAATTAAGCAATGGTCTACAGTGAAGTGAAATGCAGCAAGACAGGCTGCTAAATTATCTTTCTTTTGTTTAAGCAATTTATGGGAAAACTTCTATACTCTTTTAGGGAAAGAAGTAGAGATGGGCCAGCACTAGAACCCTGAAGTTTGTGGAGACAGAAGAGTGAAGGGGAATCTTATTCTAGGGTGACCAGATGTCCGATTTTATAGGGACAGTCCTGATTTTTGGAGCTTTTTCTTATATAGGCACCTATTACCCCCCACCCCCCTCCCGATTTTTCACATTTGCTATCTGGTCACCCTATTTTGTTCCTAGAATCAAATCTGTCTCCTCTTCTTTTTTTTGGTACAATGTCAAGTTCAAGTTGGAAGGTGCCTATTTTCCATTTCCACTAAGGAAGTGGCCAAAAGCTCACAAAAACAGCTTGTTTGATTTGAGTACTATGAAATTCAAACCCAAATTGTAGCCCTGATTCATCCTCAAAACTGAACCCCAAACCTTCATTTGACCCAAGAACCTCTTGGTGCCAAAGGGCAGGGGGTACAAGAGGTACATAGAGTTTCACAGGGATCCCCTGGGTCAGATATGTGAATGATGATTCACCAAAGAGAGGTCTCTACAGAGAGCCAGTAGCCCACTGATTACCATAATCATTGCAAAATGTATGAACAGATAATATTTAAGGAGTTATGTGTCTATACTGAAAATTCCATCCTTAAGGCAGGTAAACAGGAGGTGACATGTCTTGGACATGTTCCTTTCAGGAAGGGGATAACAGATACTCATCCCTGTGTCTGATCATTGTGTATTGTCCATTTCACGACGGTAGTCTATTTGCATACCAAGCCTGAGGCTAATCGAAAGATTGCAAAATCAATAAGAGAAGGAAGCAACAGGAAAAACAAAACAATCAACAGCAGGTGTCCTGGTTATGTAAAAACAAAAGACTATCCTGAAATATCTAAGGGTACCAAGAGACAGCCAGGATCTTTCACCGAGGGGGCAAGCCGACAGTGTGACTTGTCTCATTAATGGAAGGTCAAAGCCAACACTGGCTGTAAAATGAAGGACTTTAGGTGAGCAAGGGAGACATGAAAGTTCTAATTAAGTAATTCTAAGTTCTAGAATGAGTGTTATGACTTTATTTTATATGTAACTGTTTGGTTCCAATACTTCTACTTGCTATCACTTGCAACTCTATACTTTGTTAAATGAAGTTGTACTAGTTTTCACCATAAACATCTCCAAGTGCTGTGTGTTAAGTGGAGCAGGGTCCTGAGGTGGAACTGGTAAGCTGGGGTGCACTGCTTTTCTGGAAGCAGTGAATCTGTGAATACTGTGAGTATCCAGTGGACCAGGGCCTGGACTCTCGAGGGGGATGCTTGGAGGATTCAGGGATTGGACCATGCCTATCACTAGCCTGAAGAGAAAGTGGGGCTTGCATAGGCCTAGAGGGAAGTGTTTGCGCTGCCAGTGGAGTTGTGGTCCTGATCCCGGCAGACACAGACAAGCTTTCCCCACAGTAAGGGCAGGTATTAGCAAGGTGCTTCACAATCTGAAAGCTTAGTCTACACTAAAACTGGATCTCGATTTATAACTGCCTCTGAGGCCCATCTCTAAGCCTAATTAATGTATGCTGTAGCTCAGCCTGTTTTGTTTGTTTGTTTAACATCACATTGTGTTTGTGAGGTCTAAGTCCTTTTGGATTTTTAACACCTTCTCAATTCCCATCTAGCGTAAGACAAGCCACAGGCTATCCCCTCATGGAAGGGAGTTCAATTAAAATTTAGGGAAACTTTCTAAATAACACAGATATTGTAACAAAAAGACAAATCATTCCTTAAAAGTGATATGGTTATATAAAAGAACAATCTTGAAGAATAGGGTAAAATAAATTAATTTTTATAACCTGTTAATCATACAAGTATCTGACAATACACGGTGATTTCAACAATGGAAAATCAATTTTCTAAATATTTTTCTGATGGGCACAAACTCCTTTCTCAGAAACCTCTACTTCATTGCCCCTTCAGACCTTACACATGTGACACAAACTAAAATCTTTTATGAACGTTCAAGGTCACAGCAAAGTAGTTAAAAATTACATGTTTTAAGTTCAGGACAAGCATCTGGACAGATTCCAGAGCGGCAACTCAAACACACCTCTGTTCAGGACTAACAGAGCTGCTCATAAAGAATCCTTGGAAAGGAGCTTCCAAGAGGAAGGCCAACAGGCAATGTCCTTGAAATATTGCAGTCAAAGGGGATTATAAATACAGCATTTATTTTGCATGGCTAAAACCCAATAGAGGAAATAAGCAAAATAAATACAGATTGTACAGTGCACACCTTACTGAAAAACTGAATAGAAAGCATTGGTAATGTGGCAGAAAGCTTATTTACAAGAGGTAAAGATGCAGTTATTAAAACACACAGTCGGGTTGCTTTGAGAGCTCCTCTAGACCTCTGTATCTCTTGTAAGCATGTGACCTGGAAACTGGAAGAGACAAAATTCAAGAGAAACTATCCTTATGGTCTGGTTTTATGGATTCAGTCTCCGCATCACCCATACCTTTACCCCCTCCTCTCTCTAAAGTTCTCACAAAGTCAGATGACATCGTCTAGCTTCCCTGACTAGGTAAATTTTAATTATCTCACTTTGGGATCCTCCCTTTTGGTACAAGGTACATTTAGGTAGCATTTCTGTTTCTTATTATGTTTGCTACATACAAAAAAAACCCCAGCCTTATACTTTCAGTTTTAATGGTTTGCTTTAGATTTAAGAAAGCAACAAAAAAGAAAGAAGTGTAAAGTCTCCATGAGAAAGCACACAGTGTGTATCTCCCCTCTGTAGCAGGCTGCAGCCGCGATTCGACCTCATAAAGTGGAAGCTGCTTAGTAGACTCCTAGAAACTCAAAGGTGCAAAACACAGAAAACAAGATAACAAAAGTTACATCGCTACACACATCACACTTTGATTTTCTTGTCTCTTGTGCCTAATATGATTGAAGCTCTTTTGTTCAGGTTGCAAACCAATAGACTTGGATCAGGGATAATTAAAGGTCCCACTCAGATTTAAGCTCAAATGATTCATGCCAACACTTTCTTCCCCTCATCCCTCTCAAAGACAAAGCTTAAACCTTTCTCTCCAAGTCCTGTGTTAAATTTCCCAACACACAAAGATGTGATTTTTAACAAGCCGTTACTTAAAATCCCTTCTACACACAGAAATGCAGAATTATGTTTCTAATCATTGTGTGCCCAATAATATTTTACCTATGTAAAAATTGGCACAATTTATTAATTTATTTTATTAATAATTAATTATCATTATTATGGTGGCCACCATTTCTCTGCCTCCCTTCTTACAGGAACTACTGGACAACTAAGAGTCAGCGACATAAGAGTAAAAACACAGCTTAACTCCAAGCTCAGCTGAAACTGCAGTTTATACTTTCCAGGACTATGGAGAAAGAGTGAGAATAGACTCTGGCTGCCTGAGTCCCTCTGCCACAGACAGTCTCTGGGCAGTCCTGCAAGAAGGATAAATTGGTGCAGCAACTGGCCCTGCAGAACAAATGTTGTGAAATTAGATGAAAGTATAAAAGTGGAAATTCTCCATGCCTTTCAAGGATTTCCCAGTAGCACTGATATATAGGACTTATGAAATGAGTTCTTCACTGTCAGGGATTGCATGCACACATGAAGACATCATTAAACATTCTGGCAGAAATGAAAAAAAGATCTTAATTTACAGGGACACAGGGGGAAAGTGTGAGATGGACGATGTGTACAAAGCCTCAAGCAACCACTTGGTGCTGCCCATGTGACTCAGGCTTGGCGTGGATGGGGGACAGTTTCCAAATCTAGAACACCTTTTTTCTCTTCCTCAAGCACATCCTTCTGAACGACTGTCCAGCTGTAGGGACCTGAGCAACTCTAACACAGAGACATCTGGCTGCAAAGAACAAAGTAACCAATCAGTGCAACCATGCACTTGCATCTGGCACAGGTCATGGTTTATGGGGAATGTAGCGGAGGGAGAACCTAATGCTCTTAGAGTTGCTTTCCTTCCTACACTTGCCCAGTCCACAAAACAAAGTTTGGTTGTGGGCACTCCAGTCATTGTCCAATGAGTGAATGAGTTATAAGGCTTGTCAGAAATTCAAAAGAATAGCAACATCTTATAACTTCTAATCTGGAAAAATCTAAAAGGCTTGCAGGCATCTGACTGGCAACAACAGTGTAGTATTAAATGTCACCAAACCAGGAGGAACTAAATCAGAATTAGCCCAATGTAATCTAGCCATAAAAACTTGGAGGTTGTTTCAGAACAGAAAATACACAACATGTTTCTGGGACAGGGAAAGTGGTAGCCTGTGTGAGGAAACCCCTGCCACTGCTCCTGCTCTTGCTCTTCAGATCCCGTCACCACGCAACCGTACAAGGCAAGTCCAGCTTCAAAGAACCCTTCTCTAGTTCAGAAGCCAAACCTACAGCTGCTTTGGCAAGCGTGCAGCCCAGTTACATTGGGTCCAATCAGATATGTTAAGTCACTGGCAAGGGCCTTTACCACTGAGCTAAAAACTAGACTATACATTTCATTACATAGCAAGTTGCAACACTTACAATCTATTTTAGCCAGATGTTACATAAAGAAAGTTTATTTACATTCCAGAATTATATATCGTGGGTTACAAAGCATGTAAAAGACTCTATAGAAATATTTTATCTGGAAGTTGACCTATGAGGTAACCCAAGTAGAAGCACAGCACATGTTTTGCTGGATACGATACAGAAGAGGTGTATATGATAGAAGAAGATAATTTATGGCAGTTGGAGCCAAATCTCTTTCAAATTTCTGCTTAATTTTCTTTAAATTTTGGTTGACCTGGATAGGATTCCATTGTTGACATTACATTCATTTTAAAAATAAGTTTTCATTTAATCTATTTAAAAGTTGTTTCACAGTCCCCCCTTTGTCTAACAAAAGGGACATTTATCACTTGCTATTCTAAACCAGAAAACATCCTAACCATCCAGTGGGTGTTGTCTCATGTTATACTCTGTATTTTTAGTTAGGATACAGTTAATGTGAAAGATGTATTAACATTCTGTTTGTGGTTTAAAGTACACATAAAATTTACAGATTTTGACTTTTCACTTCCCCAGATTTGTTAATTTATCCTTTATTATGTTCCCTCTTTTCTACCTTTAACCATTAACTGTCTTCTTTTAGTTGAGAAAAGACTGGGGAGATATGCTGTGGCGATCACATACCTAATGAATGATAATTTTCACTGTCACCAAGTGGGAAGCTTATACAAATCTGCTAATAAAATATCCTTTTTTAATAGTTCTTTTGGAGAAAAGTAAATTTGTTAACCGGTTCAGATTTTCTTACAAACACACTGAAAAGACAGTGTAATGCTGTCTGCTTGCTGTCTGAACACCAGTCTCTCTTGTTTTCAGTCATATGCCTTTACATTTTTGGATAATGTTTTCTATTTATAGTAGGATTACACATTACATTTTAGCTGCTTTCTTCATAGACAGTGTTTGTCTTTACCCTTCAGCACATTTAATTCTCCTGAACAATCCTGGAATCACAGGAGTTCTCCATACAGTTGCATCTGTATAAATAAGTCATTCTGTTAATCTTATGTGTTTATATTCCAGTAACTCCTTGGGCAGAGAGTTTAGAAAATGGGTTTCAGACCAAAATTATATTTTATGGCCAAGCATTAAACTTTTGAAACCAGAGAGCTGATAATTGAAATCCTGACAAACTCTTAACTATGGGTTTACTAAATTAGGTATGAAAATTTCCACTCTGAAATATGTAAGGCTGCATGTGCCTCCAGAATTGAGATCTCAACTATCTGCCAAATCATGGTCATTGAGAGTTATTTTCTAGCTTGAATAGTGTTGGCTTCATTCTGTAGCCTATTGCTACACTGCAGTCTGATCTTAATTGGGAAAGTATCTTTATCACTTCTCTCCTGAGACTGAATTCAGCGTCCTCAAGTGTGCTGGAATATGGAATCAGAAATTAACTCACTAGCACAATTCTGATAGGATCTCCATATGCTGCCAGTGACCCATCAACTTTTTGAGAACATCTTCAAAGAAGAGAGACCATTGGTAATTATAGTGTTGAGTTTTGTTTAAATGATTTACAGCAACATAAATGGGAAATGATTTTCTAAGAAATTAGTTCATTTAATTGTCCTTGAATGCATTTCCTGTCCTACTTCCTCCATTCATGTAACAGAACAACTATGCCTGCTTAAGTCAGGAGCATTATCTCCAAGTGGCTTATCTACACAAAGGCATTGTGAGGATTAATGTTTGTGCAGCACATTGAATATGTAATGTTTATACAAGTGCAAAGTATTACTATTTGACTAGTATAGCCTTGTGCTATGGATGTCTGGAGATCATTGAGCACTCTGGATTTTCCACCAACCAATATTCGAAAAATTAATACAATGTTAAGAATATTCATCCTCAATGGTCAAAAACGAAGAAAATCAGTATTAAGATGCAAACTCCAGTTTACTCCACATAAGCCTTATCTTTCACTTATGTCGGCATGTAGGGTACATGTAGATACACGACGCAATGAAAATGGACTGCATCCACATCGGTGTGTAGCTACACATGGCCATGAATGGCTCCAGAAGTTCCCTGCCCTGGAGCCTTTCATGGCAGCGAGGAAAGTGGGGAGCTTCCAGAGCCTTTTGCCACTGCTTCCCCCTCTGCCAGAGCCTTTCCACACTTCTGGAGCCTTTCTCGGTGGCGGTGAAAGGCTCTGGAGGGGGTATGCACCAGGACACTACACTGCCAAAATAGAAGTGTAGACGTGGAAAGCACTGCTTGGGAATGTAGAGCATATACCCTAGGTTTCAGGCTTGTAGGACACTCTACTCTACTCCTCTAAGGTGTGCCTCACCGTCTATACTGCTATTTATACCCATTATAGCTGGGCAAGAAATGTCTGTACTTTACATGCCACTGTAAGTGTAGAGGTACCTCTAGATGTGTCTTATGAAACAGGAGTTGAAAGACTGAAGTGGGAGAGGAGAGTGAGCAGGTACAATGCACCACAGGACTGCCAAATTTACTGATCAGTGATTCAGCCATGGTTTTCCTTTTTCTGCACAAATCATATTTTACTGTCTATTCCATATCTGGAATTTGTTGTTGCTGTTGCAATGAGCTTACTAAATAAAAAGACATTTAAGTAAAAGTAATTGTGAAGACAGAATAGCCATATTTCAAAGTAAACTAAAAGCCACTGGACCTACAGGAACTGGAGAAAATACATCAGACAACGATACTTAAAAGCAAAACAAACAAACAGAACTTTTTTGTAACTTCAGAACAGCCAAATGGAACTTGAAGATGTTTATAAAATATCCTGAAAATGGCTCATGATCTGAATTGCTGCCAAGATTAGGACTTGAACAAAGAGGGTTTTTTGTATGGCCAAGCCTAAGGCTCTGAAGACACAAGGGATGAAAATCCTGGCCCAATTGAAATTGATGGCAAAACTCCCTTTAACTTAAATAGGGCCACAATTTCACCTAAGGGAATTTCACAATTTCACGGGCATGCAACTGATGGAAAGATTGCACTTGTGTATAAGAGAAATACAGCTACTCTATGCTATAAACTTCATCATGGGAGAAAGGCCACTGGGAATACATGCTGCACAGTTTAAGACTTATTTGTGGATTTTTGGTATTTCTAATATTTCTGGAAAAGAAATAGGTTTTTGTGGCAGATCCTTAGCTGGTATAAATGGTCATATTTCCATTGACTTCAATAGAGCTATGACAATTTACATCAGCTGAAGATCAGCCTCTTCATAAAAAAAAAAGGTATTTTATTGGCAAGTCTACACTTCAAATCACAAAGCAGCCCAGTGCTTTGTGTTCCAGAATCTGCAATCAGACAATAGCTCCAAGGAACATTTTCTGCTTAGAACTACAGCAATGAAATAACCAGATAATATGAGTCATCCAGCATAGTTGGATAGCCTTGAAATATCATTCCACAGAAACGAGGTACAAAGCATCGGCATACTACTCTAAGGAGAAGGGCAAAGAGAGAAAATTGACAGACCTGGAAGATCTCTCAGGTAAAGTGGATTTATGGAGGGATTGGAAAGACTGAAGAAAAGTGGGGGTTGATTTTTTTTTTTAAATGACTGATGAAAAGTCATTTTTATTTAAAATCACTCAGCAACAACATACGTTTTAATGTGCTTCTCTGCTTCTGGATGGATTTTCATTAAAAAATCCTGCAGATTTCTTTTTAAAAGCTGCTGAACCTAAAGCAAAACCTCTAAAAAATTTCTGCAGATTTTGAGGTGTTCTAACAGGAGTCAGAATAATCTCTAAACTGAAAATGGTCTTTCTAATACTGAATTTCTTTGGGATAAATTTTCCTTGCGGAAAGTATGCATTATTACTTGCTTGTAGGATGTCTGAGAATTTCAATTCATACTTGTTCCTCCAAGAGCATAAACTAAATCTTTATTTTTAATAAAAATAAATAAAAGTCAAACTACACCTGTGTCATACTGGATAGCTCAAAAGACTGACAATTAAATACTGACCCTTCTAGCTCCTGGTCCACCATTAGAATCCAAGTCCAGATTAGTAGTGATCAAGACCTCTTGTTGATTGTTCTATGTACTACATGAAATAATTGGATTGTATCAAACACCAGTTAGACAGACAGACACCCACATTGTTAATAACAGTCATCAGCTATTAGCATTCATGCTGGCAATTTCAGAAGAAAGGCCAAGAACTGAATTGACATGGAGGTTTTTACCCACTGACGTGCTGTCTCTGGACTAGGGTTTAAGCATATTGGCATATTATTTTGGGATGGGGTGGACATACACTGACATAGTTCCATGTACTTATTTGGTGGATCTAACTTCTCTTTGCAATGCTGCCAGTCCATTGCCTTTAATGAGCTCTGAATTCACGTAAAAAAAAAAAATTTTTTTTTAAATATTAAACTGGTTCTGACATTTAGAACAGAGGAAGCAAAACTCAAACTCTAAAAGAAATTCTATTCTATATTGGGTAATATAATCAAGCCTACCTGCCTCTTTTATCTATATAAAAGTGTATATTAACATTCCACCGGGGCCACTATAAACGTCTTACACTGAATACATTTAGGATACATAAAGTTTTATCACAATCGTTACAAAAATGTCACTTCAAACTTTATTTTTTATCCTAATAAGACAGTCTTCAGTATGAATAAACTGCAGTTACCTTGTGATTACCATTGTTGCAATGTAACTGTAGTTCACAGGTTAGCAAAGTGACAGATCACATGCATGAAAAAAATTAATACATGATTCAACTTTGCAAGTTTCTCACTAATCAAGTTAATTTAAGTCATAAGTAAACGTTAAATGCCAAATCTACTCTGAAGATGTAAAGTAGTATGTATTACATTTATTTTTAAAGTGCACAGCTGATTATGTACTATTATTTGGGCAGATAGGGTAACATATACTCAAAGCATATACTGCAGCATATTTTGTCCTGGATTAGCTAGTAAATCACTATTGCAGTAGCTATTAAAAATCATAAAGCCTTTTGAGTTTTACAGGGTGTTCATAATAGGCAATTCCATATGATTTATATGAAAAACATGAGTCAGCTCTTCAAATGAGGTTGATCTGTGCATGCTGGCCTTGTTGTGTGACCTCTTGTTATCACTGAGATGACTTGTAAAACTTAAAGTGTTTCAGCCATCATCCCTAATACTAGCCAGTCAAATACAGTCATAAAATGCAAATCTCAGTTTCTACTAAGTATATAATTTTTTTAAAGTTATATTCCTGTTCAGTGAACAACATTTACCGAGAAAGGCTTATTTTTAAACAGAGCTAAAAATGTTACAATTATTAAATAGGATTAAATTTATACAAAAATATCGAAGTGAAAACATGAGGTAAGGACCTAAGTTCACTGAGTGTCCAGATATCCTAGGGCAGATCCTCATCTGGTGTAAACTGCGATAACTCCACTTACTTCAAATGAGCTGTGACAGTTGTCACAAGCTAAGGATCTGGCCATGTTTCTCATGCATATATATTGCCTTCATGTATTTTAAACTAGTGAGGTGGTTGGGAAATACAATACGTCTCCAAGGAGGTCTGGACTCTGTAGCACTAAAAAGGTTTCAACAAAGACTCTTCCTGCTACATAACCTTTCTGTGATCAAATCATTTTCTTTCCTTACCATTTTCAGCATGGTGAACTAGCATTTTCTGATCCCTCTGGAGAAATAAATTTAACTTTCTTATTGCCTCATACCCAAATACTACCCTGCCCCCATTTGCCAGGATAAATTCCATTTGTAGAATCCTTGTAAGCCACCTACAAGATAATCACAACATCTGAAGAGAAGTTATAGCATATCAGATTCTTCCCGGCAGTTGGAAGAATAGATTCAAATGAACCACTCTTTTATACTTTGGTTTTTATAGGCTGTCTTTCAGACATGTACTGTGTAAACTAGAGGCTTCTGATCCATGGTCTAATTGACGTTTGGATTTTGTTTCTTAGGAGTGGTTTGACAACAGAAAAGCCAGAGTAGTTGGACACCACATTTAATTGGATGACATGAATGCATGGTTCATTATGATTATGCAATATCACATTTTTTTCATGCTTTTTCTAAATTTCTTTAGCTAAAGTTCAGAGACTTTTTGAGAAAGTCTCTCTATTCTGAGGAACACCTACATAATTAATTTCAATGACTTGGTTCAATTTTCTAATGACATATGTACTCAACTTAAATGATCTGGCTCATATTTTCCATTTTCCTGAGATAATTCACATGATTTTCTTACTCAGTTTTGTATTGTTTACTTTCTTGTCAAATTTATGTAGTCCATTGGTTTCCTATTCTTTCAATTAAATCCCTTGCTAATCACCAAGTGGTGTAAGTGATTTGTTACTCCAAAGTAAAGCCCCATGAACTATCTTTGAAAAATGTGTTGAAGAAGCTGCAGTAAGAATACGCATCCTGCAGATCTCTTAAGGTTATCTAGGGTGGAATTTTCAAAAGTGTTCAATTTAGGTCTCTCTCTGCTCCCATTTAAGCTAATACTAAAACCTCAATTGACTTCAATGGGACCAAAATTAGGCTGCTGGAAATCCCACCCCTAAAGCTGTGGTTACAGAGACAACGTTATCAGGAAATTCTGATGTTTCAGGACTCTAATCAAATATCTAAGGTCTGAAATGGGTTGAGTCACATAGGAGACAATGTATTTTTGTTCTTCAGATCATCAGGTTGGGTTGGGATGATGGTGGGAGGATGTAAACAGCAAAGGAAGGCCTCAACAGACATTAATAAATTTCAGCAAGCATCCAAACCAAACACATTGTGGACTGCATATTACTACTTGGAACCTAATTCCCTCCTGTCTAGCACATCTCCTAGAGGTAGGAAATATTATACTGATCTACACATATTTACATGCAATCAGCTGCAAATCAATGTGATATTTTTGCATGAAAGTCATAATACAGGAACAATTTATATGTTGTATTATAGAAGAGGAAAGGATTGAAAAGGAATAAAAGCTGCATCAATTGTGGTGCATTCGTCTATCAGCCTTTTACTTTTAGCCATATGCATAAAGAAAGGGGGACCATCCCATGATAATCTTGACATATGGAAGGAACTTTGGTGTTCAAGGGCAAACAAGCTAATCTGGCAGGAATGAAATGAGTAATTATTCTAACTGCCACATCCATGAATTCTAAGACAAGTTTAATTTGATAGTTATACATCAATAAACCTTTTATATGGATCCTAGCACTATCTGATGAAGGAGCCCTGTCTCTTTAATGTTATTATTAAATAGAGCAAATTTGTATCTGGCTAAATAGGTTTAATGAGTGCTAATCTTAACCTAAAACATTCTAATGGATTAGCTCTTCTTAATGGTGTTATATAAATATTTATAAAGACTGTGCAAGAGAAGAAGAGTTGACAAAGGCTTTTTAAACACCCTTATCATATACAGAAACTGAGGAAAGAACATGAAAAACTGCAATGACTACACAGCTCTTATCTTCCCCCTCAAAAAAAAAAAATCAAATCCTGAAGGAATGATAACATAATCCAAGAATATTTATGAATATATGCAGGGAAAAATGCACTAGAATAACCCATTTCACAATGAGATTAAACCATAACACCATATAAAATAAAACAGAAAACAAGGTCTTATAATGGAAAGTGTTGGGCAATCGTACCCATAAGGCTAGACTACCAGCCCCCATCTAGAACAGTAATGATGCATTACACCCTTAGGATATTTCACTGTCTTGTGCTCACAGTGGTACCTGCAGGTTTTCCTGTGTCCACTACTCTTTTGGAAAGACTGTTGCCTTCTCCATGTTATTCTCTCTCTTCTCCTTCAAAAGGGGAGAGAGATCCATTTCCTTGTAAAGCTCCAGCATACAATTCCCTCAGACCTAAAGAATCCACACCAGTTCAGGTTACATTAAAAAAAAGCAGTATTTCTTGGCAAGATGCAGGAGAGAAAGCAGAAACAAAATGATGTTAGATAGTAAACATCTGGGGTGAAATCCTGGCCCTACTGATGTCAATGGAAGTTTTGCTATTGCTAATTTCACCCCACACATGGCAAAAAATGAGCTGTCCTAACACTTGAGTTACAGAATAAATGAACCGTTTGCCTTCTTCCCAATGTAATAGAAGCTGCTTGGCCTTCTGTCAGCCACAACTATGGATCTACCTTAACCTGTCAGAATTACATCTGGGAATAACATTTCTGAGAGTAATGTGAAATCAGCCAGTTATAGACTCTGTCCTACTCTCTGCTTTTGAGATAAATTTAATTTGCGTTGCATATTAGCATTTGATTAAGACATCCTTTTTACCAAGTCAGATAATGTATAGAAACATAAAAGTCCCTCCTTCCTGGAATCAGACACACATTCTGTCTATCCATCTAGATACTTATATAGCCCTTTTCACCATATGACTCAATGCTAGTTGTATACTCTTTCCTCTATCAGTCTGTGATAGTTTATGTCCATTTTATGTCTTATCTAGAAATATCTTTTCAATGGACATTGCCAAGCTAAATAAAAACTTGAAAATAAACTTCAATTATCCTTCCTTTCAGACTTCTGGAAAGTCCAGATTACAACACAATTACTTCCAAACTGTAACACTCCTAAGAATACTCCTGGCTTTCAGTCATGTGCTCTGTGTCCCCTAGACCACAGTGTCTCTTGCATGAAAATTCACCATAGTGGGAGATTTATGGAGCTTGAATTATTGAATTTTAGGTCTAATTAGAGCCCCATAAATCTTGAGTAATGCCACTATGGTGCCTTCTTAGCCACTGGCCTTTGATTCTCGGCAGAATCTAGAAGGCCAGACTCTGAAGAAGAAGAGAACCGTGTATTAAGTAATTTCCAAAAGGCCAAACCATATTCTGCAAGGGGACAGAAAGAAAGAAAGAAAGAAAGAAGCTTGGGGACCAAGCAAGTCTTCCAGTAAAAAAATTACTGTGGGGCTCATGTGTAGCCATAAAAGAAAAAGGCATTTCACATAAGCAATTTTTCAGAAGCTTTCTCCAGAGAAACTGGTGAATATAAAAATCTTAATTTCAAGGCAGAAGTAGAATGGAAGTGACTATAGAAATATCATATTCTTGTCTTCTCATTTGTTCCCCACCACCTCCAAAATGAGCTTCATACATTATTAGAAAAAAATACTTTCATTCTGGTACGTTCCCTACTTTGGAGCTGTTAGTGACCTGCCAGCGTTGCATCATTCAACATTGAATGTGTCTTTTACTGAGGGAATACATGCTGCTCTGGTAGGCAGTATGGACCTCATATAATCAGTATTTTACATCTCTAATTTAAATTACTATCTTCCACTTCTCTACAGGCTAATAAACAACCAATATCAAATGTGTTACCTGCCCAACGATAACCCAGAAGATTGTTCTTACTCAGCACTGCTCTTGTACTTATATTTAGGAAGGTGATATATTTTTGGTTTTGAATATAAAGTTATATAGATAGACATTTTAATTAACTCAGTTTTTAGTCATTTTCTCTTTTTACTCTAACTCTCCAATTGATACACTTGACCAAGCAGCTACCAGAGAACACAAGATTATGGAACCAATTCTGCAGCCTTTACCTATGTTGACTGCATGGGACTACTCATAAAAATGCAACTCAAAAAGAATAAGGTTTAAAAAGAAATCTCAAAACCCATTGATTCAGTACAAAACATACAATGCTCTTTCCAATTTACAGTTACACCACCACAACTTCCAAAACTGCACTGTCACCATTAAGATCTGTATAACTGTCATTTGGAAATCAATAATGTTATCACAGCAATATTCATTAAAGCTATGAAGATATTAACAGTCACCACCTTATAATGTAAAAACAATCCTCTTCTCCTCTACTGCAACCTACAAGAACAGGTACCTTTATAAAAGGGAAGCATGGTCATCAGTTTGAGCAGAGTTGGAGTGATGGTTTAATGTCCTAGCTGCTGCAGCATAAGACAAATACAAAAGATACCATGATTCTAAGTTCATTTAGCTTCCAAACAGAGGTCTCTGGGAAGGTATATAGGGTCATATCTGGAGCAAGAGAAAGCACAAATCCAACCCAAAATATATGTAAAGTCAGTACTGCTCTCTAACAGCAGCACCATCTAAACCTCTATATTTTGTTTTCAACTACCCCATAAGAAGGCAACTTTATTCTTAGCTCATTACAAAATATGTAAACAGTACAGACTCTCCATCCAGAAGGGCTGTTTTTCCACTAGAGCTATATTCAACTTCCTCTAGGGCATGGTGGATTCATAATTGTGTGGGAGCATGCGGGATACTTGCATTGTCACTGCCCATGTCACAGCTATTCTTCTGCATCAAAAGAGGACTTTACTTTTCTAGAGTTGGTACTTGGTACCTTTATTTTTAAAAAGGGGAGGAAAAATCTCACTGAATTTGTTTTACAGAAAACTATTACAAACACTTTCTGTAGGCAACTATGTAGTGTCAGGACAATGGTTTACCATCCATTTCGGAACTATTTACACATAGGTCCAGGGGTTGGTGATCAAGAAGCACTTATATGTGACAGTGACAGGTATGCTGTGGACAAAATAAATGCAGGTAATAGATACAAATGCAAACTTCAGACTAAAAATCTGTGGGGAAGGCGGTAACATCCTTCAGGTCTTCCTTTCACTTCACTGAGACACTCCATAGCCTGGTGGTAAAAAGACATAGCAAAGAAAACAATTTGACAGCATGCAATAACAACGGAGAAAGAGCAGTCCCATCTATATTGGAGAAAGTGTTTTTTTAAAAAGCCCACTTTTTGATT
The DNA here is from genome assembly GCF_002925995.2 of Terrapene triunguis. Lineage (NCBI taxonomy): Eukaryota > Metazoa > Chordata > Testudines > Emydidae > Terrapene > Terrapene triunguis. The sequence goes on from NW_020664499.1 coordinate 5,382,394, forward strand.
ATCAGAATTACTGGTTAAACTCTGAGGCTCTTTTGCATAGTGCTCATCATAGTTTATTCCTGATCCCTAAGTATGTTAGGAGACATAGTTAACAAACGGTGGCTGTGTATTATTTCAATAGAGAATGTTTCTTCCCAACACACACTTACTTTTTGATAAAAAACCCAGAAAATGATTAGCTTTAATAGCTCTTCTATGAATAAAGCTGCACAACAGGATGGCAAATATAAATGAGCTATCTATAGTGAAATTTAAGTCTTCAAAAAATTACAAAAAAAAAGATTACAGGTTCAGGGCTGCTCTGGGGGAAAATGTACATTTGCAATAAATATATAAAATCACTTAAAAACACACCCAATGAAACTTCATATTTAGGCTGATTTGCTTTCCAAATCATATAGACATCATAGTTACATACAATCTTTCTACAAGTATAACCACAGAGCAATGCAGAGAGATTTAAGAGAAATAAAAGCACGATCAGCTAGCTTGTAATCTTCTTTTCTCTTATTCTCCTCCCTATAGCTGCATTAAATTGCCTGTTGAGAACAATAACATATTTGTGCTTTATAGGTAGAATGATTTGTATTATGTAAAGATTTGGCTAACAGACTAAAGATGCATTCACACTGAGCTGGATTACATGCTGTTAATAATTTTCTGGATGCTCTAGGGAAGCCCATAATTCTGGAGGACTACAGTTTAGCATTTGAATATATGCTTTGTGATTTCTCAAAGCAGACTTTTTAATAATTTTTTCTAGAACCACACTAACCAAAAATCAGACAGTTGAGTGTGTTTTGGAAGGGAAATGTACTGCAATCCAGTGTTTTTTCCCCCCCTCCTCTCAATAGTAAGCATAAAATTTACCTTTTCCTATTAAACTGTATGACTTCTCATACCAGTTCAATAGCTTTGATTACAATGTTGCACTCAGAGAATATTTGGTTAGCACTACAGTAGCAGGGCTGTGAAGTAGTCTTTATGCTGGACAAATGTGCAGAATAGCAAGCAAGCCAGAATTTGTTGTTTTGAATAAAAGTTCAAACTATCTGTAGTAGTGCAGTACCTGTTTGGAAATTTGGTTTTGATATCACAAGCCCCTGTTTCAAAAATATTCTTAAGAAATATCATTTTAAATAAATTAAATATCTAGTATTGCAAAGCAATACCCATTAAATGTTAACATTCTTTCATTATCAACTATAAAATTCAGTATAAAGCAGATTCCTTTATTTCTGTTTTCATGAAATGCTAAACTTACTTGGCCTCCATTTACTAAACACTAAAATTCTTTGTATATTGTCAATATATTTCATAATTTCTGAAATACTTAATATTTCAGAACAGTCTTAAAGGATAAACTCACTAATAAATGGAATATCCCTGTACAAATACAACTGGGAAACATACTGTAGCATTTCCTTATTAAACAACTTACTTTTCTTAACATTATAAGGGTCACCTAACAAATATACATTGACTGGACATAGTATAAATACTTTTTTTTTTTAACCTCTGGTCTCAAGTTATAATTAGTTGTCTGGTCAGAGTTGCTTACAGTGTAAACAAAGACTGATAAACCCATATTGGCTGCAAGTATTTATTACATTACAACACAGCTGCCAACTGTCTAACTGTTTTAATAAAAAGCTATTTTCTAAGGTTTATGTTTTATTGCATGTATGACTCCCTTATTGGTTAGCATTTTGGAGTTGTGGAAAAGGTTATGAATTTAGAAACTGACTGCATTCATATTATATTTAAAACTTAATGCTATTTTATTAAAGACATATGGGCCTCCAAAGTACACATATTAAATGTCATGTAAGAAAAGTAGCAGTTTAAATCATGGTCAAATTCATTTTTGACGTGACTCCTGAGGCTTCCCAAGATCTGAACTATTTCTTTGTAAATCTGGCAGCTTAACCACACTCATAAATCACTTTCAAAGCATATTATTTCTTAATTTTACTGCATTAGAGAGCATTTGGCCTACATAGTGAACTGTTTGTAGCAGTTATGTGAACAAAGTTGTACATTTAGTCTTACAATGTGGGAAAGGGTGGGGAAGAGTCTGCTAATTTTTCAGTCCAGAATTTACTTCCTTTTTTTATTTTAACTTAAATAAATACAATTGCTGGTGAAACTTGCCAGGGTGAGATTTACATGCTAGTTTGCTGTATGTACATTAAATGAAGGTTCATGTCCATTAGCTTCTGGACTATAAATTAAAAACATAGAAACACAGAGGCAGCTGTAATTTAATACTTCAGAAGATCTATGGATCACCACACTACCATGGGTGGAACAGAGAATAATGTTTTTGTAGGACAATGCTGAATATTTTTTTTATTTGGCACCTGCATACAGTGATGATGAATGCATGAGAAACATATATGTGTAAAAATATATTTTCAGTAAATATTTTTAAAATAAATTTTAAGCAGAATTAAGGGTCCAATCGATTTCCTATTGAAGTCAACAGAAAGCTGCTCACTGAAATCAAGAGGCTCTAAAAGTGATCCTAGCTCATAAAACTTTGATTGTTCCTTATTATGGCATATTTAAAACACTGCTACTTTTGAAACATTCTTCATTTATTAGATAAAGATCAACTCTCAGAGGTGATTGTGATTCACAGGTCTTGCTATGCACATTTCATACCTCCTGAGACCTGAGAATTACTGAGTACCCTCAGCTCAAAGTGTCTTCAAAGAGGAAATAAGAGTGCTCAGCACCTCATACAAATCAAGCTCTTTATCTATAAAGCCCAATTTCTGTCAGTTGTTCCTGAAAGGGAAATTTACCCAAAGTCATGCAAATCATGACCCTGTTCATCCAGAGATGGAACTCAATGGAAAATCTTCTATTGACTTGAATTGAAGCTGGAATTAGATATTCAGTAAAAGGCCTGATTAGCTCAAACTGTAACTGGCATTAACCACTGCAACCAGGCACAAAATTGATGCATTTATTTTCATTGCGTTCCAACAAAACACGAGGCCGCCACTAGCTCTCTCTAGCTTCTGGACTCTGAACCAGAGAGTTTAGGCCAAATTTGGCCTTGGTGGAAGCAGGTGCAACCCAATGAAGAGAATCAATTTACATCCATTTATATCAGGCCTGATCTCACACCATCCCTTTTCTTTGCCAAAGTGAGCAGTAATGGAAGCTTTTTAAACATAATCTGAAAGGGCCATTATCATTGCTTATGCCTTAAAAAAAATTCTTTTGGCCTAAAAAACTATCAGAATGGTAATTTTAGATTGGGAGAGAGGGAAGAAGAGTAGTGCTTTTTGAAAGCAAATTAGTAGCTTTTTTTGGCTAAAATAACTTATAAACAAAATTGTTTTTGCCCTGTGGACTAGTTATGATCTTCGTCCTCACTGAAGACAAAATAACTGATACTTCGGAGCGTGTTCAGTGGTAGCATCATCCCTATCATTTCTAGAGGTCATACAGGACCATTGGACTCTGCTTTGGGGGAGGATTATCATATTTTCTCTGATGTTATTTGACCTGAGCATGTCTCAAGATGCAAGGCTGGAGCAGCAGGAAGCAAGCCCCGAAATTTTGGTGGATACAAGCCACATTACTCTTTAATCGTCTTCTGCTCCAAATATTTTGAGATTCACCCATGTAATCTACAGAGCAAAATTAAAACCAGTAGTCCACTCTGGAACACCTCTATCACAAGAAGGGTCTGTGACGTGCTATTTGCATACCACAATGCATTTGTACCGCATTTTACATGTAAATATAAAGACATGGTCCTTGTCCTGTTGGGTTTACAACTTAAGGCCCCGATCCTACAACCTGTTGTGTGCTGGGGGTCTGCTGCCCCTGAGCACGCCCCTACTGACATCAGAGTCCACCTGCACACAATTGCCAAGATCAGGACCTAAAATGTTATTACAGACATAAGAATGACAGACACAGAGGGTCAATGGAGGACAATAGTAAATAAAAGGAGGCAGATAGAGTGTGCAACTACCTGAAGAGAAGGAGAGGCAAAAGCTGTTTGTACTTTGGTTTCTTTAGTGACTTTTTTAATTGAATGTACAAATGTCATTATCATAAAGGAATGAAGTACATTTCACAGGAAGCTTATATTTGATCAGCTCTGGAGCAGATGTGAGCTACAAGAGGTGGAGATTTCAAACAGAAGAAAGTGTGGTCATTTGAAACACAATATCAGGTAGGCTCCAGGAATAATAGGCAGCATAAAAGACTGACTGAAAACAAAGAACAGAAAAGTAAACAAAGGGAGTGGGTAGGCAGGAAGTATGTGGGAGAGGGACTAACATATTCTGTGGAAGCACAGGACAAGTTCACTGCACAAGTACTGGGTCAGACTCCCAACAAGTTTAGATTCCAGTTATTTTCCAATGTTTAGAGAAAAAAGCCTCAAGACACCAAACAAGAAATGAAAGGGAGAGGCTTCATTGACTTACAAGTCACAAACAAATTATTTTATAATTTGGGGGGAGGGATTGCTCAGTGGTTTGAGCATTGGCCTGCTAAACCCAGGGTTGTGAGTTCAATCCTTGAGGGGGCCACTTGAGGATCTGGGGCAAAATCAGTACTTGGTCCTGCTAGTGAAGGCAGGGGGCTGGACTCAATGACCTTTCAAGGTCCCTTCCAGTTCTAGGAGATGGGATATCTCCATTAATTATTATTATAATTATAATTCTATACCAGGACAACAATTGCAGCCCTGCAGCAATAAGGGAACCCGCTTTGGTTCGTTTTCCTACTGAGAAAAATCTTCAAGCTAAGAACATACGTGGCAGTATTAGGTCTCTGGGCTGGTAAGAAATAATGATTTCCAGTTCCAGGAACATAGCCAAAAACCCTATCATATTTAAAAATACACAGGAAAAATAAAATGATGTTAAAATACCCTTGCAGAAAACACTTGGTATAATTGCTATCAATGACAATGCCAGTGAACTTAGCTAAATTAACATCAAAGAAAGCTCTAATTATAGTGCATTGCCTCCTTTTTGATAGCACTCTGTCTGTTACTGTAAGACACCCCACTGTAAAGAACATAAAAGCAAACATAATATCTAATTGTGCTATCATTTCCAGTGCCCCTTGCAAGCAGGCTCATCTGCAATCCCTAGTAATTGCTGACCTTCTTGGTTGGTCAGTAGGATGATGAAGGCAATTTAAGACAAAGTGTGTACATGCCCTGCAGAGCTTATTATGGCAGCCATATCACATCTCATCACAGTCAAAACAAATGAGATATGAAAACATAGCCATGGCAGTTTTCTCAACTTCTGAGCCAGATATTTCACATTTACCAGAATACATGTAGTCTTTTATTGTTGTTTTGCCATCGATTTTATCTCCCAAAAGAAATAAGGCCATGATGTCTAATTGCGAAATTACATCAGCTTTCCTCAGCGGTTTGTAAAAGAACGTGTGTACCTCTGCACTTGAGAATACCACTCTATCTGTGGCTACGGGCAACCATTTAGAGAATCTTCAAGATCAACATGCCTCAAAATCCAGGGAAAGCACTAGCATGGGGGAGGAAAGAATACAGAGATGAACTGGTCCAGATTCACACAAATGTCATATAAAAAGTGTCTTTGAAATAGAACTAACTTTTCTTTAATCAAGATTATGACATACAAAGAAATTCCTACGCTTATCTGTGATGTCTTCTGCAAACCCAATCCAATCATGTGAGCCTCTCTCAGAAGCAAGAACTAAAAGTAGAACCCAGCCATATTGATGCCATGTCTCATCCTACCTACGACAAGCGAAAAACAAAACTGAAAAATAAAACCGGGCTGAAATCATGACTCCACTAAAGTCAATGGGAATTTTGCCATGGTCTTAAGTGGGGTCAGGATTTCACCCCCAGTCAGGCCGGCTCCAAGCACCAGAGCAGCAAGCAGGTGCTTGGGGCGGCCCATGGAAGGGGGCGGCACGTCCGGCTCTTCGGCGGCAATTTGGCGGCGGGTCCCTCAGTCCCTCTCGGAGGGAAGGACCCACCGAAGAATTGCCACCGAAGAATAAAGCAGTGGCGGTAGAGCTGCCGCCGAAGTGCTGCCGATCGCGGGTTTTTTGGGTTTTTTTTCCCCGCCACTTGGGGCGGCAAAAACACTGGAGCCGGCCCTGCCCCCAGTGACTACATATCAAGAGTCCCTTGAATAACGTAGTTGAATTTGGTGAATAGGTGGAATACTGGACAAACGTCCACGTTCTAAACCCGAAGAGTCTGATAATGTCTAGAGGATGCTATTGTCAGGGATACATTGGTGACACTCTACTGGGTTCCATACTGAAAGATCTCACAGTTTCCAGACAATCTTAACAGATAGGAAATATAACAAATCCGAGAGTAGAAAATTTAAAACAAAGGTAATAAACAAGTTGTCAAGTTAACGTCTTCATTTAAATGTATTTTAATGAGAACAATGCCTAGAGTGCCTTTCGCCAGAGAATCTCAAAGTGTTTTACAAATATTTAATAAGCCTTATGTAGGAATCAATTCACCTACAGTACCACTGAAATGCAGCCAACTTTGAGGTACACATCAGCAGCTGGTTAAATAGAACACTGCCACACTAAACAACAGTTTAGGAAGAAAGGTAAAAACTGCAGAGAAATCTAGGGAGACAGAATGTAATTACCTGCGTTGGGATTTGGCCAGGGCTCTGGGATTAACACCCCTAATGCCATTGGATCATCAATGACTAAAAGAACCTTGATTCCATGACTCAGAAACAAATAAAAAGAAAGCACAAATCCTTGGAAAGAGACTTCATTTCCATAATGTGTCTTGGACACAAGTATTGGATATTGAAATCCAATCCAAATAACTTTCAAAAAGAGCTACAATATATTAGTCTTTCAAGAAACATCACTATGAAAATAAACAGTGAAAAAAAGTCCCTCTTCTCCTCCATAACACAAATCTCTAATCCTCAAGAGTCTATTTTCCTCTCATGTCAGGTGGAGATAAACCAGGTTAGACATAGAAGACTATGTTCCTTTGCCACTTTAGTATCACCATACCTTCATCTCTATCCCCACTGTTAAAAACTCATCAGTCATTTCTTGCCCCAATGACTGCAGGTTCTTTTTCTCTGGCCACATGACCTCCCATCTCTCCCATGCATATAACACACCACTACAAAAATCATCATCTTCTCTCTCTTCACTATGACTGTCTCTCTCTCCTCTTTGAGTCTGTTTACCAACTTCCTGTCTCCTCCTGAATCACATCCTAACTCATCTTCCTTACTTCCCAGGTTCTCCATAACTCTGCTCCTATCTACATTTCTACTGTCATCATTTCCTTATATTCTACTTTGTACATTGTCCACCCTATCCTCTCCATTATTCTTGAGAGTTGTCTGTTTCTCACAGCATCATACCTTGTTTCCCAGTCACCATCCCATACACTTGGAACATCCTCTCTTCAATCCACCTACTTCCTTTAAAGGCACCCTTAAAAACTCATTTCCTCCATCTTTCACTGCAACACTTATCGCTGCCTTGTTGCTCCCCATTGCCGCCCCTCTTTTGCCAATGACTGGATTTTTAAAAGCCACATTTTTAAAAAAAGTTAGAATTGCTGTCTGTGGATTGTTTCCCTCTCTCCTCCACAGTTTTTTCACCACAGCATGGTCTCTCAATACTTTTTAACTGTCTATAATAGACTATAAGATCCATGGCCAGGGATAGCGTTTCTTCTTATGTTCATAATGCACTGTGAAGACCTATGACACCATATGAATAATGACATAATTTTGAGCCAGTAAGAACCAGTGCATACCCACTGACAAATTCAGTCCCCAATCCTATAACTGGATCTGCTGACAAGGACTCCTATCATCATCAATGGAGTTCTGCTTGTGTGCAAGGGTCTGAGCTAGCCAATCCAGTTACATGACCAAGGTCTTAATATATATGTGCAGTATCAAGTTTTACTTGTCTTACAGTTTACATTTATCCAACCTGTCCTAAACAATAGAGCAATAATTGCGGTGAGCTATTGAACAGCTGCTGAGCTTCACCCCACTGGTAATGCAAGTTTAGAGGTTATTATTTAAAATTCTGAGCATTCTAAGACGATATTGGTTTACATTTAGGATGTATTTTCTGATTGCTCCGGGACCAATAGAATAGTAAAAACCATTTGTTTTGCATCCTCTAGTGCAAATCTCAGAATCTACCCAGCTTTCTGACACCAACTCATGGTATTGTCGCTTATGTATCAATATACAATGTATTTGCAATGTCATGTTATATGGTACCAAATCTACATATTGAAGATTGGTGACTGAGCCCTCAACTGTATAATAACCTACAAAATTTTCTGTTACTTGCCATGACAATTTTTATTGACTCTTCTGCTGTTTTTGGCAAATGAATTAAATCCATTCCAGTATGCACTGTTAGCATAGTTTTCAGTGCTGAACAATGAATTCTTCTTTTGAAATGAACTTGAGTAACAAATAAAAGCTGTACTTTTTAACTGCAACAGCACACACTGCTGCAGAAATGTTCTGCTGGAAGACACATGGACTCATAAATTACTATTTCCTCATGCAATATATCTGGAAGGAATTAAAGTTACACATGAGCCCAAGATTTGCTATTTAAAATTTTCTAAAGAGCTAAAAAAAGGTAGTCAAATACTATTTTTAAATCTGATCTATTATGAATCATGTATTTTCATGGTGGGACTGTATCAAAGTCCGAGTCACAGACCAGAACCTCATTGTACCACGCATTGTACAAACACATAGAAAGACAGTCCCTGCCCCAAAGAGCTTACAGATTAACTACAAAACAAGAGACAACAGGTGGGTACAGACACACAGACAGGAGCACAAGAAAAAATGAGACATTACTGCTCAGCATGCTAGGCAGTGATCTGAGCACACCAGCTGTTTAACTATTGTCAAGTTTGTGGGTTTGGGCTTTTTCCTCCTTTACAGCTACCACCAAAGATACCATGAATCATGATGTCGAAAAATTTATAATACTCAAAGGTTGATAATTTCATCTTTCTAGTCATATAAAACAGTTCTTTGTAGCTGTGGTAGGTCATGGGATATACGGTATAACCTTAAAATCATCATTCTGATCACTAGTTTGCTTTCCCCCTCCTAAGTTAAATGCTAACAGAATATTAGCTATTGTTCTCAAGAACTGACAGAGCTCAAAACTAATGTACTATGTTAAATGAGAATATGGAACCCCAATGTTCAAATAATGTAACTATCATTGGTAGTCAAGTGATGCAGTTCTCAAAAGTTTTACTGAAATAACGCAGGGATTAGAAAAAAAGCAAAAAATAGCATAAAAATGACATCATTTAAAGACAAGATATCTCGTGATCTACCACGGACCAAAACACAAACAGACCAGTAGGGTTACTTTCAGGGGCAGAAAACAATTTCTAAACTGTAGTCTGGGCCCAATGATCAGAAAGAAAAAATTCCCTGTTGAAAATCTCATGGCAAAGAGTGCAAACAGAGTCAGAGTGCATTCATAATAAATGGGCCAAATTCCCAAAGGCTGTGCCATTTTATGCTATTCACAGAGACATCTGTATGGATTCAGTTCAGGATTGAAATCAAGACTGTTTCTTTGGACACCAGGATGATGACAAAGGTTACCTGGTTCTTAAAAGTGCTCAAGAACAGTGTTTGGGTCTTTTCAGTAAATCAAGGTATGTCTTCAAGTAAGTAATAAAAGTCAGTCAGTTCTAATATATTATTACTGTTAATTATTTATATTACTTAAGTGCTTAGAGGCTGCAACAGAGAGGGGGCCCACTGTGCTAGGCCCTGTACAAACACACAGTAAGCAAGAGTCCCTGTCCCAAAGAGCTTAGAGTATAAATGGACAAGACAAAGGATAAGATGAGGCACAATGAGAGCTTAAATGACTTGCCCAAAGTAATACAGGAAATCTGTAGCAGAGCCAGAAGCAGAATGCTGATCTCCTGACTCTCATTCAGGCGCTTTAGCCACCAGATCATCCTTCCTCTCTAATTAGTTTAATTTCAGATTGGTAGGGATGGCAGGTCCAATATTTTCGATTCATTTATTCCTCGTCAAACTTCAAACTTAACCCACAACTTTGGCTTAAAAGTTGATGCTCTCCAACTTGCCAACTTTGGCAATATTGGGGGTTTCCTTAAAGCCCCACTTTCCTGAATCACATGAATATGATTTCATCTCTAAAAAAATAAAATAAAAAGCAAATTCCTAGTCCTCAGTTGTGCAGAAAAACTTGAAAGAATGACATACATGCCCCATAAGGCTCAGAAACCAGGAGACAAAGACAAAGAACCCAAAATAATGTCAAGAGTTTTTGAGACCTGGATCATGATTTTTGAATGCTTGAGTTTGGCAATGGCATGCTGTCATAACTATAAAGGGAAGGGTAACAGCTCTCCTGTGTACAGTACTATAAAATCCCTCCTGGCCAGAGACTCCAAAATCCTTTTACCTGTAAAGGGTTAAGAAGCTCAGGTAACCTGGCTGACACCTGACCCAAAGGACCAATAAGGGGACAAGATACTTTCAAATCTTGGGGGTGGGGGGGAAGGCTTTTGTTTGTGCTCTTTATTTTGGGGGTCGTTCGCTCTTGGGACTAAGAGGGACCAGACATCAATCCAGGCTCTCCAAATCTTTCTGAACAAGTCTCTCATATTTCAAACTTGTAAGTAAACAGCCAGGCAAGGCGTGTTAGTTTATCTTTGTTTTCTCAACTTGTAAATGTACCTTTTGCTAGAGTGTTTATCTCTGTTTGCTGTACTTTGAACCTAAGGCTAGAGGGGGGTCCTCTGGGCTCTTTAAGTTTGATTACCCTGTAAAGTTATTTTCCATCCTGATTTTACAGCGATGATTTTTACCTTTGTCTTTAATTAAAAGCTTTCTTTTTAAGAACCTGATTGATTTTCCTTGTTTTAAGATCTAAGGGGTTTGGATCTTGATCCACCAGGAGTTCGTGGGAGAAAGGAGGGGGATGGTTAATTTCTCCTTGTTTTAAGATCCAAGGGGTTTGGATCTGTATTCACCAGGGAATTGGTGAAGAGTCTCTCAAGGCTACCCAGGGAAGGGAATTAGCATCGAACCAGATCTAAGCTGGTAGTTAAGCTTAGACTTTTCATGCAGGCCCCCACATTTGTACCCTAAAGTTCAAAGTGGGGAAGCAGCCTTGACACATGCTTTTATCATAGTTTATTACCTGAATACACAGATGAGAGTACCCAGTAATGTGCAGGTCAAATCTTCCAGCACAAGCAAAGGCTGTTCACTACAGAGCACTCCATGTACTATAGTGCACAGTGAGGGTATTTGAGGTAAGAGTGGCTGGATACACAGATCTACTCTCCAAAATCCCTCACTTAAAGATAGGTATATTCTCTAGCCATGCAGGCTTGAGTTTCTGTTAGCGGATGTAAAGCAGCTCTACTGAAACCTTGTAGCCTGGATAGAAGGGAACAGAGAAGGTTCCATCCTCCGACTCCAGAAGAGCATTCCTACATACAATTTGTTTTCTCCCACTGGGCACAGGGTCCAGGATTGTGCCTTAGGGTCTGTACTATGGGGAGAGAATAACAGATAATATTGGAATGCCAACTTCATTTACACATTTATTAATTTTTCTATTGGGTTTTGTTGGCTTGGGGAATTAGGACTATTTTACTTCTTAGCCTATAATCATTACAGAAGTCAACAAATGAGTACTGGGTTAAGATATTACATTACTTTTCACTGGAGTTTTAGTATCAGCCAAAGGTGCCAGTGTTCTAATACTTACACCTCTACTACCCATCCCTCAGATTCGTGTCTACACAAGATCCAATACCAAACTATTTTAATCTCTATAAGTGCTACTTGTACAGTTCTTCAATTCTATTCCAACTGCATGCCCAAAGGTTTTTATTTTGCCATCACTATACTTTGCTTTCCTCTAATGGGTTGTGAAAGAAGAAAGGAGAATGTTTTGTCTTGTTTTTAATTGCAAATGGGCTTTATTAAAATGGGCATTTACTAGTACCTGAGCTAGCAGGTTGCTGTACTGTTGAAAGTCTCTGGGGCTATTAGTGGTTATAGACTAATAGCAACTAGATTGGCCAAACCAGCATCATGCACCTATGTTCGGTACAACCAACACTGGTGACAGCGGTTAAAAGGACAGAAGACCCAGCAGGTGCACCAGCCTATTTCTCTTTCTTTTGTAGAACAGCTTTGTTTTGTTTTAAGTATTCCTGATAATTCACTTAAATAGTACAGACAGAAACCAAGAATCATCATACACAGAGATCAAACTTGCAAGATGTGCCAGTAATGGAGAGTAGAAAAAGGGCAGAAATATATGTTTTTAGTGAGTAGGATTTTCTTGTATTTTAATGTTCTTATGTCAGCAAAATACTTTCTTGTTAATTAGGAAAAAGTCCTTATGTTTAACTCACACTTCTTATCGGAGCATTAAAATACATTAATCTGATTTAAAGCTACAAAAGCAAGGGAATTCTCAGTTAAGGATGACACTCCCTCCTCAACTCAGCTCTGTTAGGCTTCAGTATTGTCATACGGAAGGTAAGTAAGATGATTCACTATTTGGAGACCATTACATCATCGTGTTTTCTGTACAAAGTTCCTAAATGCTCTAACTCATACCTTTAACATTAATGCAAAACATTTTCTGTGGCTATATTTCATTTGTATATTTAATTGTTTGTTGTTGTTTTTTGTTTTAACAGTGAAATATTTTAAAATGACAAATTTAAAATAGACACCCTTTGGCAAGTTGGTCTTGACCCAGGCAAGCATCGTTATTACTCGATGCAGATCCTTGACATAAAAGACAATAAGGGCTCCTTGCAAACCACTGTAGTTTTCCATGTGAGAAGTATCTGGGGATATTTTTTTTACAATCAAAGAGTTAAGTACTCTTTATACCCTATATTGCTGTACATGGACTATTGACCGAACACTGTGTTATGGTCTCTTGTGTAAGTATATATTTAGGGACTTCTGAAACTGTATATGATGGATGCTTCAGTATGTCTGATTGTAACATGACTTACTGCAATGTCTTCTTTGAAGCCATTATTATTTACTGCATCACAGTCTAGTTGGGAGTCTTAAATCTCTGGCTGCTTACCGTTTTAGGACATGAAACTCTGACACAATGGACCAGAAGAAACTTTTACAGTCTATTATGTCAAGGATCACTTAGAGAGAGTTCTTAACTAGCTGGTACTTCACTGACACAACGGATCTTAACTCCTTTAGAGCCCTTAGCTCTGTAGTTAGTGTAGATGCTATGTGCTAGGTCCATATGCAATGAATCCTGGAAAGGTTTGTTAAAAAAATAAATAATGAGCATGCATAAGGGGGGAAAAGGTTTCCAAATGGCCCCCTTTTAATGTATCTTTTACTATTTTTATAAATGACCAACTTCTCTGATCCTAGAAAAAAAGGTGCATGAGACAAATTAATACAGATGCCACATATCCAAGCAAAGAATTATGCCTCCAGTCTTAGAAGCATTATTTTATATATCTGTATCATCTATATCTATCTATATCATACATGAAGGGAAATTTGAGTGACTTTACTAGTAACCATTTGTTTATACCTATACAGCATATCATATAATCACTCAAATTTCCCTTCATGTATGATTTGATTTTAATGGCTTTAGAGAAAGTAGATAATAAAACTATTAGGGTAGCAAAATAATATTCCTTGTGAGTGGTAAGCAACATGAAAACACCGATGGTGATCAAAAGCTAACAGGTACTGCAGTTTTTGTTTAGCTGAGCTAGTGTTAGCTGCATTGCTAAATATCTACTTTTCCTAACATAATAAAATAACATTCCACCTCCCTATAGAAGATGGGTAACACAGCACAGCGTGAACAAAAGTTAGATGACCTCATCCCATGAAATGCAGCCATAACCTCAACCTGCCTTGTTGCTTAATTAGCTTATTTTAGGTATTTACAAAAAGCAATCTATGACAGGTTTTGAGACTACAGTGTGAAGAGTAAAATATTTGAAAAATAATCACAAAATAAAAGCCATTTTAAAATAAATGAATTTCAATCTTTTGAACATAATGGGCCAGATGCTCATTTGGAGTAAACTGATATAGCTCCATGGACGTGAAGTCACTTCACTGGGGCTGCGCTGATTTATACCAGAGGAGTATTTGGTCCAACAAGCTTAAATCACAAGACGTACTCATGTGCAGCCTCTTCACATTATCTGTTAGTATAAGCATAACTGAGAAAACTGATAAAGTTAAAATGCAGTAAGGGAAACAAAAAGTGTTGGTTTCACCGGCAATTTGTTAGAATAACAAAATGCATACGTTGCGAAAAATAAACATAATACTACGCAGAGTATCCTAAAATGTGGTGTATATATATTTGTCATGAACTAAGATTTATATGTGTGTATATATATACACACACACACACACACACTCCGTGCATGTGGGGATGTATGTCTAGGATATATAAAACTGTAACCAATGTGATACAAAGTGGATGAAGAATTAAACAAACAGGTAGGCTTTTTTCAAACTAATATACCCAGTTTTCTGATGCTTCATCCATTAATTTTGTTTATTCATGCTCATAAGCAATGTACAAACAGGGGGACTCCTCAAATGCAGGATTTTCAACTGTGCCCATTTAACCCTGCCCTGTTTTGCATTTTTAAGTCCTTAAAGATGAAACACTTGGTAGCAAAATTCATAGACAAGCTATAAACAGAAGGAGCGTACAGCTTTAAATAATTATGTCAATGAAATGACAACTGAGCTCTTTGCAGGAGCAGGGATGAATAATTACAAAGCTGGGACATAATTAAGCAATTTTGACTGTCGTATTCTTAAGCTGTCGTTCTGATGTGAAGTGCTGTCATGCCCAGCAACATACTTCACACTGGACAGGCATCTTCCACTTTGATCTACACTTATGCCAGTGAAATGAGGTCACAGTCTGGTCATTAAATGAGGCTTCCTCATCTGGCTCAATGCCCCTTATCCAGCCAGGCTTACAAGATTTTTATTAAAATCAAACATGATACAACATTCAATATTTTGACAGAGGAAAATAAAAACATCACAGAGTAATGAAGTTTAGCTCACTTTACATGGAGAGATGGAACAGTGCATTGTAACATTAAACTGTTTTCTAACGAATGACTGCATCTCTCTATCAGACAGTCACATCACAAACAGATGCATTTTAAACAACAAAGGATGAAATGAAGCAAAGGACAAGAAAGTGCAGTGTCTTGTTAAAAAAATAAAAACCGGAGACATAAATGTAAGTATAGGAATTTATACAATATAAAATATTTATGACTTTGCAAAGACTTGTGATTGCCAGATACTTCTGCATTGTGTAAATAAAAGCTGGCTGATGAAAATGTCCTGACTTTATTCTCATTTCTTGTGTTGTTCTTAGTGGGTCATTCTGCTCTCCCACTTATTTTATGGAAAGAATAAAATGACACATCACAGCCTCTTCCAGTTTATCAATCTGCCTTGTGGAGTTTTTTTTTTTTTTTTTTGGCTGAATATGTTTTTCTATCTCCTGCTTACCATAATGAAAGAAACCTAACTTCAAATTTGATTTTGTTATGAAAAATAAGTCTAACAGGTTCAGTGTACTACAATACTCAGGAAAATATTTCCATATGGCATCTATTCAAACCCTCACAACACATTCCAATTCCACTAATTATCACAAGCTAAATATGAGTCAGTAATGTAACACAGTTGCAAAAAAAGCAAACATCATTCTGGGATGTATTAGCAGAATTGTTGTAAACAAGACACAAGTAGTAATGTTTCCGCTCTACTCCACGCTGATTAGGCCTCAACTGGAGTACTGTGTCTAGTCCTGGGCGCCACATTTCAGGAAAGAGTGAACAAATTGGAGAAAGCCCAGAGAAGAGCAACAACAATGATTAAAGGTCTAGAAAACATGGCCTATGAGGGAAGATTGAAAAAACTGGGTTTGTTTAATGTGTAGAAGAGAAGACTCAGAGGGGACATGGTGCCAGTTTTCAAGTACTTAAAAGGTTGTTACAAGGAAGAGGGAGAAAAATTATTCTCCTTAACCTCTGAGGATAGGACAAAAAGCAATGGGCTTAAACCTCAACATGGTCTGTTTAGGTTGGACATTGGGAAGCACTTGCTAATTGTCAGGGTGGTTAAGCACTGGAATATATTGCTTAGGGAGGTTGTGGAATCTCCATTACTGGAGATTTTTAAGAGCAGGTTAGACAAACACCTGTCAGGGATGGTCTAGATAATACTTAGTCCTGCCATGAGTGCAGGGAACTGGATTAGATGACCTCTCGAGGTCCCTTCCAATCCTATGATTCTACTTGCCCCCACCCATGTACAGTATAATTAATTCCCTTTATCCAAAATCCTAGTTATCCAAATGCATAGTGTGCCTCCCATGTAGTCCTATGTAGTTAATAGCACTTCCATTTATCTGAATGCCCAGTTGCCCGAAACTTTCAGATACCCCCAGGCCATTCAAATGAACGGGAGAGTATCATATATACTTGTATATACACACACAACGGTTGCCACTAAAAAGCATCATTTCTCAATAATTATCACACCATGATTTCTGCGATACGACAGTTATTTCCCATTCTAGAGTACCATTTTTGTGGAAACTGGGAAAATATTCCTTTTAATCGTTTTCACTGTATCTGTATATGTGTAGTGTATCTCTAAATATATGCACACACTGCATCTACAAACCGTTCCACCCATGCAAAATATGCTTACATATTATGTCTGAACATCCATAGAAGAAAACACTCACCCAGAGCAATTGTTTGTTTTTATATGTATATTCAAACTCAATTACAGTTGCATATTTTAAATTGTATAGTATATAACTTTGTATGATGAAGATAATTCTGTAGCACACTTACAGATATTTACTCATGCCATCAGAAAGCATTTACAAAAGGTATTTTATCATGCTAGATAACATCAGCAATTCTGTAACAAAAAATTAAAAAAAAAAAATTCAACAAGGCTACAGCAACACTAAATTTAAACCCTGTGCTAAGGGAATTGTTGAAATAAATGTATTTTTTATCTTTAAGACTTAGAGGGCAACTAATTCAAAACTACACAGTGGACTAAATTAGTAATACAAAGGATAAAGTTTGGATCCTGTCTATGAGAACACCTTACCCTTAGCAATTGGTTTAACAGCAAACACAAGTAAGTACCATCCAATAAAGTAGGTACACACTTGAACAGCCACTGTCTCCTGCACTAGTCGAAACACAAATGATAGATTTATAAATGAAGAATTTAACTGTTAATAGCATTAGAATAAAACTTCACTAATAATGACCTAGTAGATAGAAAGAGAATAATTATAAAAAATAAATGGCATAAGCACAACATAATTTACACATTTCAACTGCTGAATTTTGCAAGATTTAGTAAAGAATATTCTGTGAGGAAGCTTTTCACAAAAGCTTAGAAATAAATGATTTCATTTACTACACACTGTATTATAAAAGCTGAAATAGCTAAAGGTACTTAGTAAACAATATGTCAAACCTATGCCTGAATAAGAACTGTTAGCATTTTAGTAGTTATAAAATGAATCAATCTGAATTAATTTGCTATCTACTGCAATTGTACTGGTGATAACGAATTTATCTAGTAACACTTATGCCATCAAATATAGTGTAGTTCCATTGCTGCTGCACTATTATTCAGCATTATTGGAAATCTGCAATAAATTATTGATGATGTATTTTCGAGAAGAAAACAGCCTACAGAAACCTACCAGATTAATAAACTTGAAAAGAATTTTAGATAGCTAATCATTTCAAGAGATATTTGTAATGCTACAAATACACTGAAATACTAAGGGAGCTGTTATCTTGTACTGATCAATGATGAAAGATGGCAAACTGGAAAAATTGCATCTGTATTCTGTTTGAGTCAAAGGCATGCAATTTGCCCAATTTTGAGGCAACTGGTGTGAGAAAGCTTGAGTCTGAATCATAGATTAGAGAAACTGTCTCTCCAACATCAACACTCATTAATATGACACCACATTAAATTACATTGTATCAACTAAAGGTCAATAAACACCATAGGTGTGAGCTCTCAGATCAACATCTGTGTACAACATGCATGGTAGGGGACAAAGTGTCAGAAAAATTTCCTTCTTTTCTAACATATCACAGAGTTGTTATAGATCTTTAGAAAGAGCAAAAATATTCTTTTGATCCTGGCAACATGTGTGTGTTAATTAGTTATGGTTCAAACCAGCGTTTCAACTATGATGCAACAACCATGGTCCGTTAATCAAATTTAACAGTAAAATTCTGATCTTGGAAAATACAGATTAAGGATTTTTTTGTCCCACACCTGATTCAATAAGCAATACTGTGGCCTACAAGGTCTCTGTCCATTCCTTAGACATAGCTTTTACCAACCTTTCAGAATAGTTGTTTTAAAGATATATTACTGTTTAACAAAGGTATGCATAGTTACTTTTCTCTAATTTGCAAAGTGGTAGGCAAGTGGGATCAGTGTATGTTACAAACTCCATTTAGTCTCCTACCTTAGCATCCATGGGCTTTACCACTTTCATGAAGGCACCTCGTAACAAGGCTTCCTCACGCTCCCATTTGGTTACTTTCCGAGTATCAAGAAATTTCAGGTTGGTCAATTTGTGCAGAACAAAATACCTAAAAGAAATGACAAAACGTTTGAGTTAAAATCCACATTGACATACAAATCCATCTTCACAAATTATATGACTCAAAAAAATATACAATTGAAATGACCTTTCTTTCCCCAATCTTTCACCCACGCCCTATAATCTAGTCTACTCTACTCTACGTAAGGAAACTGATATTTTCCCTTTGTGAATGCAAAACTAAGTGGACCAGGGATACTCTGTTGTAGATGCACAGCCCAATGAAGCATTATTGTGATGTATGACACATGGGTCAAATTGGAAAAGGCAGCTTTCTGAGAACGTAAATACAGAGACTAGATACAGAGAGTTTGATAAGCACGACTTCCAATTTTTAAAAAATTTGTTAAGTGTAATGTTCTCTGATATCCTGCTGGACAATTTGGACATGGAGTTATGTTAAAAAATAAAATAAGATAAAAAACACAGAATCTTCTCCACCTGCTGTGCAGTTTTGTAATGCTCAGGTCTTCAGTCACAAATTCACCTTCAAACTTTTATTGACTTTTGCTACAAATACACCTCTACCCCGATATAACGCGGCCCGATATAACACGAATTCGGATATAACGTGGTAAAGCAGTGCTCCGGGGGGGCAGGGCTGCACACTCCGGGGGATCAAAGCAAGTTCAATACAACGCGGTTTCACCTATAACACGGGAAGATTTTTTGGCTCCTGAGGACAGCGTTATATCAGGGTAGAGGTGTACAACAATCATCATTGTTAGCAACATCAGGTAAATTGCATATTAGGGTTTTGATCCGGCTTCCCATCACATACCCTAGAAAGTCACATGCATTAAAGATAATATTCCAAGGTACACAGAGATGTATGCTGTGCATCAAAGGGCATTTAAGAGTCTTATTAAAAACAAGACTTTATCTAGAGATGGTACTGAGCAATATAATTTGGATCTGGCTTCAAGATCGGAATTTTGACCCCGCCGCAGTTTGGAGATATGGTTCCAGTTTTGTCTTGTTACTGATATGGGCCCCATTCATCTAAACCTGGCTCAGGTTTAGATTCCAAAGTGCGCACGCATGCTCTTACACACACACACACACACACACACACCCCCAAATTTTGGACAGGTGTTCAGATTCAAAGTTCTTGTTCAGTCCCATTGCTAGTTCTCTGTAACTGCATGTTTTGATCAGATAACAAAAGCTCCATTAGCTTGAAAAACACTGTAGGCTCCTTACATACAGAAGTAGAAAGCATGGCATGAATCAAAAGCAAAACCAAACACACAACTACTTCAAGTACCTGCTATTTACATACAGTCAACCAGATGTGAAACAGACTTTGCAAAGGGAGGAAGTGCCAGACTCTTTCTTGGCAGGGGGTGGAAAGGTGATTGATAATATTCCCCATGCCTAGCTGCTTCCCATAAACACCCAATCAGTCAGTCAAACTGGTAATCATACTGACTCCCTCTGGCATCTGAAAGAACTCACACACATTCAGAAGTCCCAGAAAACCTTGCACAGTGCATATGGCTATATTTTAAAGAGAAAAATAGTGCTATTATTTTAAAGGTCGGAGTTACCTTCAAGTACTCCTCAGTCCTGGAAGCTCCTTCACTAGAGGTTTCAAAAGGAGGCTGGATAGTCATCTGTCTTAGATGGCTTAAACACAACAAATCCCGCATCTTGTTAGGCTAGATGACCCTTGCAGTCCCTTCTAACCCTATGGTTCTATGATTCTATGATTAATTCTAAGAGATTCCAAATTTGTCCCAAGTTGTGAGACCAACAGAGTTCATGCACATCACATTAATGTTTTTATTAATTATTTAACCTTTCTACATCCAGACAAAAAAAAAATGCTACAAAGCAGCCTTTCAGCTATATACACCTTTCCTCTGAGGCAATGGCCTTGTAAATTTTTAACAAGTGAATTGAATATGTTCACTGACACACATTAAAATGGTCTACAATTTTAATATGAATCATCAGCCTATGCACTTCAACTAAATAATAAAAACAGAATAATAGTAATAAACTATGCAAGGTGAGAAGTGAGTTTGCTACGTAGAACATGTCCCACGACAATTTGTTCGGTGTAGCTAGATATTAGAGATACTGCCATACTCTCAGACACCTCACATCTTTCCTGGCTGCCCTTCCAGTCCTTTCTGACATTCTGCTGCCCCGTATCTTTCTTGGGAAGAGAATACATCCATCTTGTGTTACTGGCAGAAAAGCTCGGATGACAACAGATTCTTTCAAACGAAGACATGTACAGAAGGAAATAATATGTCAAGAGTGAAGCTCGAAATGAGCAAAGACACCCACTAAGTGTAGGGTGAGAAAAGATGAATATTCAGGTGAAGAAAACATCAGTATTAGAAAATCAGCAAATGTTTAATGATGGAATGAAAGATGCCATCAAAAAGCAGGCAGCAACAAAACTGACAACAGACGAAGACAGCCCTGTCATTTTTGCTGACTTTGGATCACAGCCTTAAATGTCAGTCTCTCTGTCATTTTAAGAGAACTTAAATTTATAACAGAATTGTTTCTACGGGAGTATTTTTCTTCTTTTCTTACCCGCGTTTTTTAAAAAAATATTCCAGAATTAGGGCCTTATCTAAAAAAACCCACAAAATAATTAGCCAATGGAGTCACCAGGACAGAAGTATTTTCAGGGTTCCTAGTGGGGCAAATGTTCTACAGGGGATGATAAAACACAAAGGCAATCTGTAACAAACTTTAAAAAGCTATCTGTCATTAGGAATAAAGTATCCCAATAATGATGCAGTTTAAAAAGAGCCAAAATTAAATTACAACTGAATGTTATTGATATAATTACAAAGGTTTTTAATAAAACAATTGTTAAAGGCCAGCATATGACTTCCAGGTTTTAGTTAGCAATATAGTTCATTTGTGATGCAAATTCAGCCTAAATGTAACACCAATTTGCCATAAAAAAAAAATCTATAAAAGATTACTAAAGCCACGGAATGAGCACTACAATATCAATTCAACCCTTGTAAATATTATCCAGGGTTATTTGTTGCACAAAATCTCCTTGCTGTGATGTATGACTTAGTTACTAAGGTTATCACAGCAGTATCCTAAAGTTGCATAGTACATAAAACATTTCAGTTAACAATGCAGGGAGGTTAACTCCCACAGATAACCTACTATCAGAAGGTTAGCCCAGATGACATGCCTCTGTCAGCTTCCAGGAGCTATTGATGGTTCAATCAGTTTGTTTTGAAGGTAAAGTACAACAAAAGGGCACTAAACTTATTCAAACTGTCAACAGGGACTATCTGGAATGTTGCTTGCAGGTAAGTAATTTTGGGTGTTTTAAGACTATTATCAAACACCGATGGCTGCAGAAAAAGACAGCTACTAATAACACAGAGTGCAGCTATCATAAAATACGTTATGGCAGGCACTGGGATCTATAAATTGCATGACACATTGCAACTGCTTTAGACTTATACCATTGCCAGTTAAAAGAATACCGTTGAATGAAAAAAATTCATCTAAATTTTACATTCTAAATTTAGAATGTTTTGTTTTAGTTTAGGAGTTGGTTGGGGTTTTTTATGATCATTTTGAATCTTAGCACTGCTGCAGGTGCCCTGAGACTGCTGTTGTGGGGCTGACCATCTTTGCAGTAGTGTGAAAGAAGATTATTATCTGTAGTGATGAGGAAAATGGTGCGCTCTGGAAAGGGATGCTAGAAAGGTGTGTAAAGACCCAAAGGAAACCGGCTATACAAGGAAAGCAACATCATCTTTCGTCCAAAACTTCCCCTCCCTCCCCCCTCAAGTGTGTTAGGAAAGTAAACTAACAAAGGGGACCAACACAAAACAGAAGTCTAGATCACTTGTAGCTGTAGGTGGAGAAAAAAACAAACAGTACACGGAATATCGCATTCCATTTTATCTCAGCTTTAAATAAGTGGAAATTACAATATGGACTAAAATTCATTAACCAATTCCGTAAGTGTTCCATGTGATTAGGATTGTTTTAACATTTTTTACACAGACCTGTCAAGACATTAAGGGGACATTTTCAAAGGGATGCACGGGTTGGTGATTCAGTTATACAACTCCACCACCAATGTTAATGAAAGTTTTATGGAGATTTTCCTCCCCAATACTTGAGAGAGGTGTTGAGGTCAGAGTACTGGAAGCAGACTGAGGAAGATGTGAGTTGTAATACTAAATCAACATGCACACTTGCACTTTTATATGCATAATATACAAACACTGAAAAAACAAATAATAGTAGTGTCTCCAATACTGACTTACTCCACAGCCTTAGACAAGTCACAGACAGGGGTGCTGGAACAATTTGTATAGTGGGGGTGCTGAGAGCCATTGAACCAAACTATAAACCCTGTATATGATGGAAACCATTTCAAGTCATGGGGTGCGGCAGAATCCCCAGCACCCCTAGTTCCAGCCCCTATGGTCACAGACTTTCTATGTCAGTTTCCTTATTGGTAAAATGGGGGTAGCAACATTTATCTACCTTGCAGGGATATTGTAGGTGTTAATTAATGTTTATAAAGTGATTTGAAATGGAAAGCTTTATGTAACTTATTTTTAAAATGTACTCCAAGGTACATCTACATTTCCAGCAGTAGGTAAAGTACAGACATTGAACTCCCAGCTGGCACGGGTATAAACAGCAGTGTAGACAATGAGGCACAGCTTAGACAAGTAGAACAAAGTGCCCTAGACATCTGAACTCCTAGAGTCAATATCCTATACAGCTCTCTACATGCCCAGGCAGTGCCTCCCACATCTATACTGCTATTTTTAGCAGTGTTGTGTCCCACTGCCAGAGCCTTTCCCCACCACAGTGAAAGGCTCCAGTGAGGGGAGGTAGTGGGGAAAAGTTCTAGAAACAAGGGAAAGGCTCTGACAGGAGGGAGCTACCAGAGCCTTTCCCTGCTGCCTGAGCCTTTCACTGCCACAGATAGCTACACACTGCAGCCACAAGCGTGGATCTAGCCTGCCTTTCACTGCAGCATGTAGCTACGTGTGTAGTGCCGGTACTCTACCCGCTGTAGATATAGCCTGTGTTTCGCAGCCTCCGAACAGACAAAAATACTTGAAGAGGATCTGACATTTAAATACATAAGAGAGTCCAGCCTCAAATGGAATTGGGCAAGAGGTTCTAACAGAAACACCAGGCAGGAGGGTAAGGAAAGCTGTTTTAAACATGTACATGAAATACCTGGGTCCTGATCCAACACTCATTGAAGTAAAGCAGGTCCTTATGTGCTGCATTAAATAATTATAATGTGTTAGTTTATACTTTATATTATTTGGAGGTATATTTCATTAACCGTTTAGGTTTAAGGGGTCAGAACTCATTGCCACGTATTAACACATTATTCATTAGTACTATTGGCAATTCTAGGAAATCTTTGTTCTAGAGTCAAGGAGTCTATAACAAGAAAAGTCACACAATGTCATAGCGTCTGGACTCTCATGTGGATACGGATTCATAGATTACCTCCCATCATAAAGCAGACACTAGTTGCAGAATACGCTGGGCTTCATGGCGCCAGAGAATATAGAGAGAAGAGAACATAATCACTCTTGAACCACACTAAAAAGAAAGCTACAGGGTGCCAATGAAGTTGCCCATAGGAAATGGATCTTTGACTCTTCTTACACCATAGGAGAAGTGGATACATAGGAGTTCACATAATAGAAGGAAAAAATGTGACATTGAGCCTGTAATGAAGGGACAGAGCAAAGGTTAAACTATACAACGACCCTTAATTTTCTCCTTTTCTCTTACTTTTAAAAAAAAATACATATTATGCTGTAAACAAATTCACGTCATAAAATTAATTTTGGGTTGAAGGATAGAGTTGTACATCCAGAAAAGTCTAGCATTCCTAATACCATATGTGCAACAAACTAGTTGGGCAAGGTTTTGGATTAAGAACATTTCAACATCTTCATTTTTATTGGAACCTTTCAACTATTGTACTACTATATTTTTTCCCTCAAACCCTAGTAGCCTGAAGGCTAATGAACATGCATAACCTCACTTCCAGGATTAGAGGGCCTGAGCCTGCTCTCATTTACACTGGTATAAACTGGGAGTCACACCACTGAAGTGAATGTTACACCAGTGTAAAACTGGTGAGATATCAGAATCAAACCGAGAGGGAATGAATGGTTGACTTTAAGGCATTGGGCTAGATTGTCTACTGAGATTTGGCTCCTTGGCTTCTATTGTGACTCTCACATGGGAGTTGTGGGGCTTATTTAATGTTTGACAAGCATTGTTTGCTGTAATTCTCTCTCTCTCCAGACACTGTTGAAATAAAAAGGCCTTGGGTGAAAGGCAAAATATCATCAGTAAGATGAGTAGTATTAGCCTATGCCTGTTTGCACCTGTTAATAGTTTATTATCCTTAAGGAAAAAGATTTCCTTTCTTTCTCTCCTTTTGAAATACGTAGTTGTGGAGTTTATATTATTTATAAAATACAATAAGAAAAAAAAATGTAGTCTGCTCTCAGTAAGGGCAATGGTTAAGGCGGTTGAAAATCTCACAAGAGGAGCTGCAATTTTGCAGGACCACACGTGCAGAGCAACTGATTTAGTTCAGCAAGCTAATCTATACAAAATGTATGAACTTCCTTTCTTATGGTTGTATCTTAAGAGGACGCTATAAGGTTATCACCATTTACTCCTCTCTGCCAAAGATAGCATATTGTACTTTTAAAGCTAATTTAAAATAAACTCAGGCATTTGTTTCCACTTGCCTTTGTTTCCATGTCAACAGTGCTATTAATGAATGCACCATTCCAGGAAACGTCAATAAGGAGCAAAGAAGAATGAACAAGCACTAAAAACTTCACACACGGTACACACCCCGCACAATTATCTCACTTTAATGAAAATAGGTGAGGTCACCTACAGCATTAACAAATGCTTGGTAACACATTCTGACCCAGATGATTTTTCACAGTTCAATAACAACATGTTTGAAGTTTTCACTACCAACAATACACCCACCGGAGAGACCAAGTGTGGGTACAAGAGAAGCAACCAGCAATTATTGTGTTGACTTCTGTTACTTTGATCTCTGGGTCATAACCTTTGCTTTCTTGCAATCTTCAAAGCAGAGACTGTAAATGAGGTTATTTAGAATGGTATTTCAAGCGACTTTTTTTCTGTTTCCTTTTTGGACTGGAATGTTTTCTGGCTTTCCTCCCTCCCCTATATTTTAAAATACTGCTCTTAACGCCCAATTATCCCACACATGAGCTGCTCTCCCCACACCCCAAAGTATTAGAGAAACTAGGGTTACCATACGTCCGGATTTTCCCGGACATATTCGGCTTTTTGGTCGTCAAATCCCCGTCCGGGGGAAAATTCCAAAAAGCCGGACATGTCCGGGAAAACAGGGAGGGGTCATGGGACTTGGATCCGCGCTGGGGCCAGAGCTGGAGCCGCTGGGGCCGGCGGTGCTCGGCCGCCGGCCAGCGCCGCTCGGCTGGGGCCGGGGCCGGACAGGCCGGTGCCCCGGGCCCGATCCGAGCTGGAGTCGTCGGGGCTGGAGCCGCTCAGCTGGTGCCCCGGTGCCGGAACCGCTCGGCTGGGGCCGGTGCCCGTGCCCCAGGGCCCGAGCCGAGCTGGAACTGCTGGGGCCGGGGCTGGCGCGCTCCGCCGGAACCGGGGCCGGCACCCCAGGGCCCGAGCCGGGCCGGAGCCGCCGGGGCCGGAGCCGGTGCCCCGGGGTCCAAGCCAAGCGGAACCGGGGCCGGTGCCCCAGGGCCTGAGCCGAGCCAGGTCGGAGCCGCTCGGCCGAGGCCGGTGCCCCGGGGCCCGAGCCAAGCTGGAACCGCCGGGGTGGGCCGGGACTGGTGCCCCAGGGCCCGAGCCAAGCAGGGCCCGAGTCGCTCGGCTAGGGGGCTGGACTGGGCCGCGCCTCCTCACGCCCCCCCGCCCCAGCTTACCTGCTGCCTGCCTCCCTGTTTCAGGCTTCCCGCGAACATTTGATTCGCAGGAAGCAGGGGAGGGGGAGGAGCAGGGGGCGGAGCGTTCAGGGGAGGGGGCGGAGTTGGGGTGGGGCGGGGGCAGGGAAGGGGGCGGAGTTGGGGCGGGGGCGGAGCCCCTTGGAGTGTCCTCTTTGTTAGTTTAAAAAATGGTAACCCTAGAGAAACTATTTCTTGAAATAAACTCATGCAAAAATGTAATGTTGGCAAACATTTTAAACAATAGCATTTCACACAAAAAGGAAACTGAACACACATTTAAAAAAATATACATAATTTTCACAAAAACAAAAACCACTCTGTTCCAGCATGTTCCATAGTGCTAGTTGAGAAATAGCTTTTCTTCCTAAAAAATTTTTCAAAAGAAAAAATATTTTTTACAAAAACAGCTTTTTAAACACATTCAATACCATAGATCTCAGAGGATCAGGGCCTTGCTGAAAGAATAATTTCATATGTAAAATTATGTATATAACATCCTACATGTATTTAAATATGTTATAACTTTTAAAAAAATACATTAAAATTCATTTTTTAAATTTGTGCTATTAACAGCACTTTAGATAATTAAAACTGAAATGCAGAAAAATCTATTTGACTTTTCACCACTGGGTCAGGTTTTTGCAGGGTTTTGTTGTTTGGTTTAGTATTTTGCTTTTTGCATTTCCATTCAGCTTGTTACAACAAAAATAGTTGATAAAATCTTGATTTCTAGCCACTTACTTTCTGGTTCTCACACATCTGTAGGATGCAGCAATGTTCAGGTTGCAAGCACCAAAAGGTTTGAATTCAAAACAAATGACTCTGTGGTGTGTGGTGTTTTGTTTTTGTTTTTGAAATTTCATACAGGTTTTGTCAAACTATTTTCTTTTAAAAAAAAATTAGGGCAGAATTTTATAAGGCACTGAGTCCTATGAAACTAAATACGCTGAACTCTAATTGACTGGAATGGAGGTGAGTAAGCTATGCATTTTGCAAGACGTGTCCCTTCAAATTTGGGCCTCAACTCCCTGACTACAGCCCCTTAAGCAAAACTTTTGAACTCTCACCTACCTACGTAGATACCGAGTCAATATTCTCCATAATATAGTAGCCATAATAAGTATACATACTAAGACCTTTTGATTATAATACTGTCTGGCACACTCTAGAGATATGTCTACACTGCAATTAAAAATCCATGGATGGGCCATGTCATCTGG
>NW_020664499.1:5410376-5486455 GCF_002925995.2 Terrapene triunguis
AGTGTAGACATTCAGTGTAAGGCTGGAGCCTGGGATCTAGGCCTCTGAGAAGTAGGAAGGTCCCAGAGCTTGGGCTGCAGACTGAGTCCAAATATCCACACTGCAATTAAACAGCCGCTTAGCCCGAGTCAGCTGACAAGGGCCAGCCATAGATGTCTAATTGCTGTACAGACTATGGAGATGTGAACTATAGAATGATCTAATATGTTGTGCTCTAACTGCCCTGTGTAGACCCTGCTGGTGTGCACTGAAAGGTCACTAGTTCACATTTATGTAGTCCCATTTCAAACAGGACTACATTAACACAAACTAAGTACTTTTTAGTTCTCAGCTGCAGGGTTTACACAGGGTAGTTAAAGTGTGACACTTCCAAGCACTCTACAACTCATACCCCAGTAGTTAAATTACAGCACCATGCAGACAAGCCTAGTTTCTAAGATATAATGAATGCTTATGGGAAAGTACCAGGAAGTTTGCATTTCAGCTGCAGAGCTATATGTTATTTAACTACTGAGTAGGCTATTCACTTTAAAACTGGTTAATTAAAACTGTTTTTACAGATGCAAAAATGCCAAAAAAAAATCTGAAAGGAGGGGGGAAAAAAGCATCAGTGTTGCAGTTTTCAACAGATAGATAAATCCAGTCACTTCACATTTCTGACATAGTGGTTTGCCACAGTGTGACCTAAAACTACCTTGACCTCATAGAAATCAACATTTTGCACTGAAATGAAACAACAGACATGCTTGTTTTGATGTATGGCTGTGTGACATATTATAAATATTACATCACATAACCACAGAGATTGTCAATCAATAAGATTTTTTTTCAGACAGCACTAAATGAACCATGGGTTCTTGCCTCTGAATGGCTCCTTTAAGGTACTACTTTTGCTTAAATGATTAATAGCAGACATATTGTCAGAAAGTGTACTTAAAGTGAAAAACAGTAAACTGTAGAAATATCATTCATTTTTAAGCAATTCTCTAGTGAAAATGTCACATAAATTTACATAGAGACAGCACTATCAGGCTTTTTGTAAGCTGGGTATTAGGCATACCTTCCACTTCAGGGTGAAAGTGATGGGAAAATATTTTATAAAATCTAGGCCACGTTACTTAGTGGAAACCAAGATGCCATAGCTATGCTGAATTCAAAAGTAGGATTGTTAGAAGTTAACATCTTTAGGCTAAAGATGCACTAAAAACTTTTCTCAAAAGTTGGGAATACTGAATATAGAATGTTCATACTCAAGAGAGCTGTGCTACTGCCAACTCCAGAAGCAAAATTTCAACCAACTACAGTATAAGCAATAAGCCACTGCTTCCAATCCATGCACCTTCCAAACTAACCTCCTTCAGGTCTCCTATCCTTTCTACTGCGTGTGTTGAACTATACCTCCTACATAAGACTTTTGATCGTGTAAAGATACAAACAGCGTTTTCAATATCTTAGATAACATACTGAAGAAAAAGCTTAGTTTCTCACTTGACCATGCTTTTTGCCTCTTGTTTAACTCAAAGAAGGCCATTTTCAGTTAGCTAATGCGGAAAATGGCAGTACCCTTGGTCTGAAATCCAGTATCATATTTGACTGGGGCAAAGAAGCTCAGACAACATCAAATAGAATTTTATTATAATAACGTCTCACTGCCAGAGGGCAGCAGCTATGAAGAATGATGTCACTCAGCAAGCATTCCACAGAGTCTTAGATCTATAGTCAATCACCGTGATCACCAATGACAATTAATCTTTATATTACATTTTGTTCTTCAAAAAATAAACCTATTTGCATATAACTAATTCCCAGCTACATTTCTGTAGGGCTACACTCAAGAGGAGACACTTTACCAGGCTTCCACTTTCAAGTGGTTCTTGTTAATTGCCAAACTTCTGCTAATGAAAACACATTCAAATGTCACATGGATATTTTGCTTATTTTAAGACTCATGGTTTGACTCTACATACTGACTGCTCTGAGCAGAGAAGTGTGATATCTAAAGAGGAGCCTTCTCTGTATTCGTAATTGATTTATTTTGAAATATATTGAAAGAAGCAAGTCCTCAAAATTCCTTTTCAGGAAAAAAGAATGTAGATCTACGATAAGCTAATGATTTTAATCACCAGATTCAGCCACCCTTACTCACACAGTGAGTAGTGCCTGGCTCTGGGCTGGACTAAAGAGAGCACGTAAGCTCACAGTTAAGTTCATCTCTATTCAAGAAAGCACTTAAGAACATGTTTCACTTTAAGCATGTGCCTAACTACCATTGACTTCGGTGGGACTTAAAAAGCACATGCTTATGTGCTTTCCTGAACCAGGGCCCCCCGTCAGTAATTCCACTGAAATCAATGGGGTTATTCAAATACTAAGGCACTACACACTGCAGAATCTGGCCCAAAGGGAGCCATCTTTGTCTAACGAATATAGGAAGGTTTGTTATTTTGGGAACATGCTCTGGTTTTAGCCATCTGACTCCATCCAGCATTAAGAAATGGATGCATCTTATCATATTTGGGAGCTAAGATACTTACCTGTACCTCTGGTAGTCATCCTCATCCTTGTCCTTGCTGACCAGTTCATTTGGGCAAGCCATGTTTCCTAGTAAACTGAGGTATTCCAAGGAGGGAACCACATCAGCCAAGTGATCCAGCAAGTTTTCTAAATCTGTTATGTGTCAAAAATTGTGGGTTAAGGATTCAGTGACATTAATGTAAAAAGCATTTATAGTTGCACCACCACTGATTTAAAAATGCATTTCAACAACTGGCAATCAAATTTACTATGACCCTCAGGAAGATGTCACATTAATTGTTACAAAGGCAAATGGGGCTAAATTTAAGTCAGTTTTTCGGCACAGATTGAAAGAACTTGGCTGTTGTGTCATTCTTTTCTCCTTCTCTCTTTTCCATGTGGCTCGCTACAAAACATGAAAACTTTGACAAAATGATGGATACTGTGTGGTAAATGGTTAGCCATTTCTGGAGCCATTAAAGTTTTCCAACATGGAAACAAACAGTTACTTTCATAGCACATTCATCACTAATACATTCAGTCCACTGGAAAATGAATTAAAACAAAAAGGAGTCAAACCACAACAAACCACTTTCACTATAAGAATATAAATGCTTTGAGTGTCACAGCAATGCATTGATAATTATTCAATTAGTATACATGAATAAATGCTTCACTGAAAGCAACTTAAAAACCCCACTGTTACAACATGAGGTATACATCGTATACCAAGTGGAAATATACTCTGTAAACATCATCCAAATGGTTGTATAGTTGGGTGTTGATCAGGCTTTTCAAATTAAGTGTATTCCTCACTACATAAATATCATCACTTTGGATACCTTAAATTAATATAAAAATGAGATTTAAATATCCACTGCAACATGGGAAATGCAAGTTAGATTTAAGCAGCACAGCACACACATCAGATTGAACAGGTGCCGGGCTGTTGATTGAACGAAGAAAAAATATTCATTTTGTTAAGGAAAAATATAAAAGTCCTTAAAAGATTATATATAATCTTATCTCTTTCAATTATATACAAGGAAATGCTGATTCTCAGGAAAGAAGCTGCATGTACATATATATTATTTTTACTTTAAAAATTGACTGGCTTAGATAATAGTGATTATTCTAAAACTATTCAAGAGCAATTCAGTGTTCTCATCCACTCCTGCTACTATAAACCAACTCTTTTTCAAAATAATCCTCAGTTCACTTTTCTTGCTATTATTTATACTTGATTTATGGTTTTGTATGATCTTTATTATTTTTAGCTGATGGAATTTATTTTATTTCTTCACCTCAATGTCTTAGGGGCAGCAGCAATAGGCCCCGGAATGTCAAGAATGGCTTCATTGCTAAAAACTCTTCTTCTGTTGTAAACTTAATTTCCATTTTACTCTCATGTGTATAAAAGCTCATGCTGATCATTATCAATTAAGAATTTTTGTATGTTGATAGCCACCAACTCTATATTTCTATTTATGCTCTTTTCCATAAACTCTTATGTATCCTCAAATACTCTGCATAAGAATGGGGAAAGTAGCTACAGAGAGAAAATTAAGTAAGACGATGAAGGTATCACTTTGTATGGAGGATTATGTTAAAACTATCAAGGTAGATTCAGCAACCATTAAAAAAAAAGTGGAAAGATTCCAACTGATTTCAGGGAGTAGTGGATCAGACCCTTAGACAAAGTGCATTATTGTAATATTATTATTATAAAATCTATCTTTTTCTGCTACCCAAGCCTAACCAGGACATAGTGGTAACTTACTCTGACGACTCTGGACCCCTGATTCACAGATTATCCTTTTGGTGGAGATCATTCATGGCTCTCCCAGTCAGTACATAACTGACAGAAAGAAAGCAAATTTTGCTGAGGTGAAGTACTTTACGCTAGCATTGAAATTATAGAGTCATCAGACATTGCCAAGGGAAGATCACATGATTGTTGAATCTGGAAATAACCCTGATCCAGGTGCAATCCTGTTAATCATCTGTAGGACATCTCAAGCTACAAAGATGCTCCCTGAAAGAGGTGCTTTATCACCACAAAAGTTAATTATTTCCATTCTTTTTCCTTAATGGCAATCCCAAGAAGTTTGCTGTTAAAGATCTGACCTTTGATTACAGAAAATTCTTAGCATTGCACAGGTAGAAAAGATCTTCCTTTACAGAGTGAGTGGGCAGAATTTTCTGTCATCACTTCATTAGAAGGCTTGTGAAGCAGAAGTTATTTCATTTTTCAATCCTTATAGCTACTTAAAGAATGCTGAATCAGGTTGGGACAAAAGTGTTCACTATAAATACAGGGTCAGCCATGAAGATGTAGGGACCATATTTCCAAAAGTATTTAGGTGCCTAACAGTGCAGATAGGCACCTATAGCAGGATTTACAAAAGTGCCTCAACAGGTTAGTCACCTAACTTCTATTGAAAGTCAACAATAGTGACATGCCAACTTCATTTAGGCACTCTGGTAAATCCCACAAGATGTCCATCTGCACCTTTACGAATCTAAAAATATGGCCCCAAGTATCTAGATTAAATGTGAGCGCCAGACACTGATCTTTACTTTTAGATGAAGAAAAATGTAGGTCCCTACTCAGCAGAGAAGGAGAGCTAATAACCGATGACATCAAGAAAGCTGAGGTGTTTCATGCAAATTTTGCTTCTGTGTTCACTAAAAAAGGTTATCGTCACCAGATACTCAATACAATTAACATTAACAAGGGCGAAGAAACAGCCCAGAACAGGGAAAGAACAGCTTAAAGAATATTTAGATATGTTAGATGTATTCTAGTCATCGTGGCCTGATGAAATTCGTCCCAGTGTACTTAAGCAACTACCTGTAGCAATCTTGAAACCATTAGCATTTATTATCAAGAACTCATGGAGGACAGGTGAGATCCCAGAGGACTGGGGAAGGGCAAACATAGTACCTATCTTTAAAAAGGGAGGAGCTGGGGAATTATAAATGTCAGTGTAACTTCTATATTTGGAAAGATACTGGAACAAATTATGTAACAATTCATAAGAACCTAGAAATCTCAGTTGGGGGCTCAAGGTCCTACTATAATATAAATAATAATGAATTATCTTTCATCCAGAAGGATTCCAAACCACTTTTCAAACTCTGGGCCAAACCCTTGAATCTGAACTCCCAGCCAGTGCCTTGCTTGTTACACTGTGAAAGAAAAATTAGAGTTCATTTGCAGCCAGATACCATATCAAAGCCTGCAGAAGAAAATCCACCCTATTCCTTTGCTGCAGTCAACTAAGAGAATGATAGGGTGATAAGTAACAGCCAGCATGGCTTTGACAAGAACAAATGATGCCAAACAAACCTAATTGCCTTCTTTGAGAGAGTTACTGGCCCAGTGGATGGAAGCAGTAGACATGATATCTCGAGTTTAGTAAGGCTTTTGACACAGTATCAGATGACAGTTTCATGAGCAAACTAGGGTAATGTGGTCTAGATTCAATTATTATATAGTGGGTGCACAACTCGTTGAAAGACCACATTCAAAGAGTAGTTATCAATAGTTCGCTGTCAAACTGGGAAAGCGTATCTAGTGGGATCCCACAGAGGTTAGTCCTGGATCCAGTACTATTCAATATTTTCATTAATGACTTAGATAATGGAGTGGAAACTATGCTTACAAAATTTGTGGATGACACCAAGCTGGGAGGGGTTGCAAGTACCTTGGAGGACTGGATTAAAATTCAAAACAATCTTGACAAATTAGAGAATTGGTCAGAAATCAACAAGATGAAATTCACTAAAGATAAGTGCAAAGTACTTTAATTTAGAAGGAAAAAATCAAATGCACAACTACAAAATAGGGAATAGCCAGCTAGATAGTAGTACTGCTATAAAGAATTAGGGTTATAGTGGATCAAAACTGAATATGAGTCAACAATGTGATGCAGCTGCAAAAAAGGCTAATATCATTCTGGGGTATATTAACAGGAGTGTTGTATGTAACACATACAACGTAATTGTCACACTCCATTAAGCCCTGGTATGTCCAATTCTGGGCACCCCACTTTTGGAAAGATGTGGACAAATGGGATAGAGTCCAGAGGAGAGCAACAAAAATGATAAAAGATTTAGAAAACCTGACCTATGAGGAAAGGTTAAAAAAACCCTGGGCATGTG
This sequence comes from Terrapene triunguis, assembly GCF_002925995.2. Taxonomy (NCBI): domain Eukaryota; kingdom Metazoa; phylum Chordata; order Testudines; family Emydidae; genus Terrapene; species Terrapene triunguis. The sequence goes on from NW_020664499.1 coordinate 5,417,058, forward strand.
TAGTCTTGAGAAAAGATGACTGAGGGGGAACCTGATAAGTCTTCAAATATGTTATGGGCTGTTATAAAAAGGGCAGTGACAGGCTAGACAAACAGCTGCCAGGTATGGTCTAGGTTTATTTAGTCCTGCCTCAGGACAGGGTGTGGACTTGATGACCTCTCGAGATCTCTTCCAGCCATAACATTTCTATGATTTAGAGATTTTAGTTTTGCATGTAAACTTCTGGGCAAGCATGAAGGGAATCATACCCCAATTCAGTTGATAGCCAGTTTTATGTGAAGTCTCACCACATTCTTTATTGAGACATGCATTATTAGCAGTCTTTAATCTACCCTGTTGCAATGGAATGGATGATGGTATCCTATGGATTTTTTTATTTTATTTAAAATAGTAATGTATGTAGCACCACAAATTTTCATGGTGTTTTACAGAAACATGGAGTAAGACACATTCCCTAACCTAAGAAACCCCCCCGAAAAACTATTTATTTACAGAAAAGTGGATTTTTGGACAGTAACAAGCAACATATACTGGTAGCACTTCAAAAGAAATGTGTGGAAAACGATGGTAAAATTTGAAAGCCAGAATCATTTATGTTAGCAATTGAGACCAAGTCATTACTAAAATGATTATGCCTTAGTTCATTAATTGAACTTCTGCTCTCTAGGACTGTAACCATCGCACACACACCCATGAAAAATAGCTATGAGCCCATCACATGTACAGATTTCCCCCCGAACTAGGAGACCCATCCATCTACTGTCACAGATTATTCTTTGCAAAGTATGTTGAAGTCACGTAGGAGCTTTCTCGTGATTGAGTGCTTCCCTGAAATGAATCATAGCTCATGATGCCTCAGTGCACTGTTTCATTAATTGGCATATCATGCGCTCATTATAAAAGATCAACACTAGGCCACCAAAATAATGCATTAAAATATCTATAAGGCTGTGCTGAGAACAGTCAAAGTAAGCAGAGTCAGAAGTGGGAGTGAAAATCCATTCTCAGCTTCCCCATTGTGGTTTATTATTGCAGCCCAGAGGGTGTCATCATGGTGTGATCTGAACCAAAGAGCTGCAAAATCCTTCTATAGCACTTTAAGACCACAATTTTAGCTCTGCTCTCTGTGAAAAGTAAATCCACCATTAAATCCAAGGACACTATTAGAGAATATTTTTTTGAAGGGTAGACACGTTGGTGCTGGACTGATGGAGATTTTTTTTTTATTTTTATGTACATTTTGACTATTTAGATATTTGACTACCTACCATGTGCATGTGCGTAGCCTACAAATGTCAATACCACCGTCTCCATCACTTGAAATCTGTTTTTAAAATATCTCAACTATGTCAATTAAAGGGCCTCAGGAAGTATTCCCCAATCTCCTTATTCAGTAGTATCATCAATCATACCAATAGTTTATGTTGTTCCTAAGGACACTTACCAAAAAATAAATCCTCACCAAAAAAAATAATGAGCTATCTGTCCCTTTATTTTATTCAAATTGGTTAAAGATACCACAACTGTCAGTACACAGTAAATGTACAAACTTATACATGTGTATACCTCCCAATCCCAAAGAAATAGATAGAATAAACTTTTTAAAGTATGCCTAATGTGTGAGTGTGTGTGTATATACACAGACATGCTTAAAAAGTTTATTCTAGATCTACAGATATTCCTGGTTCCTGCAGTATTCCCCATTTTTAACTCAGAGAATATCACTAGAATGAGTAATGTCTCTAAACCTTTTAATGTCTGCTCATTGTGCATATATTGACATAGACAAAGTATGTGCATACACATTGTGTACCACCCATTGCATAAACACACACATGCACATGAATAGATTATTTTTTTTCTACTGATAAAAATCAACCACCACATTTCAACAGCAGAATATTGGCCATACAATTGTTCACAAGAAGTGGTGGTGAAGCAATTCCAATGGAGGTTGCATGCATTGTTAGACTGATGTCACCTTTTACAAGCTAGGCACACCCAAAAATATCTTCTTCTTATCTCCCTTTCACCATACTAACAATACTGTATTGTCTGCTGTGAAACAATCAAAGATACTTATATTCTTTTCCACCTAACTTGACTATCTAATATCTTCTGGTGCACATCACCATAGTATCTAAGCACTCTCATATTCAACAGGAGCAAGAAAAAGTCCAATAAAGTGGACAAGACTTCACTCCTCCTTAAAGGTTGCTGGGTCAGTAGTGTATATGTGTGCATGCGTCAGAGAGAGTTCACTTCTCTTCCCTCTCCTTTCTTTTTTCTTAGTAGTTGTTACTGTAAGAGCGACTGTAAGAGTTGGATTAAAGAGTTCTGAAAGTGGCCAGGTTTGTGGTCACTTTCAACTCCTCTGGAAAGGAGTTGCACGGTATTTAAGACAGCTGCCAAGAAAGCTTGGCCTCTCAAGTTTTAACTTGGAGACCAACAGCTTAATTCCCTATAGAACATAACCAGTGAGGGACGTTGCAATCAGAGAACAAGAGGCATACTTTTAGTTAGCTTGGTCTATTAAAGGAGGACCTCAGATATCCTGATTTTCCCCTTAGAATTACAGAAATGTAGGACTGAAAGGGACCTTAATAGGTCATATAGTCCACTCAAGGAAGGACTAAGTAATAACTAGCCCATTCCTGACAGGTGTTTCTCTAACCTGTTCTTAAAAACCTTCAATGATGTAAATTCCACAACCTACCTAGGCAATTTATTCCAGTGTTTAACCACCCTGACAGTTAGGAAGTTCTTCCCAACGTCCAACCTAAACCATTCTTGCTACAGTTTGAGTCCTTTGCTTCTTGTTTTATCCTCAGAGATTAAGGAGAACAATTTTTCTCCCTCCTCTTTGTAATAACCTTTTATGTACTTGAAAACTGTTATGTCCCCTCTCAGTCTTCTCTTTCCCAGATTAAACAAACTCAATTTTTTTCAATCTTCCCTCATAGGATGTTTTCTAGATCTTTAATTACTTATTCAGTCGATCCCTATCATGGCATCACCCTTGTTTTTTACCCCTTTTATCCTTACCCAGAGACTTTCAACAAGTCCTCCTCCTATTTCCATCTCAACCTCAGTGCAAGTGTACACATCTTTGTATACAGACATCTAAGATACTGATTTGATATCTCCTCTATGTTCCCTCTTTTGTCCCTGATATAATTGCCCATGGTCTCCCCAGATTTTGACCCTTCTCCCAGGTCTCCATGTTTTTGAATTAACTGTGGGCTTTTGTCTCCTGCCCCCATAGAACCTAGTTTAAAGCCCATCTTGCTAGGTTAGCCAACCTTTATCCAAAGCTATCTTCCCCTTCCTCAATAGATGGATGCCATCTCTGCCAGCAGTCCTCCTTCCCAGAACAGTCCTCCTTCCCCTGTGGTCAAGGAAGCTGGGTATTGCCTCCTGGCAATACCATCGGCAAATTCATGCATTCCCCTCCAAGATGCATTTTTCTCTGCCTGGGCTCCTACCCTTGACCAGAAGGCTCAAAGAGACCACCACCTGCTCCATCACCCTTACTCCCAGAACCCTGTAGTCACTTCTAATCTGCTGAGGGTCATACCTTGCAGTATCATTAATGCCCACATGGATGAGTAGCATGGGGTAGTAGTGAGAAGCCTGGATGATCCTTGACACTCCTTCTATAATGTCTTGATACAGGCTCCTGGCAGGCAACACTCCATTCAAGATGCTAATCAGGATGACAGATGGCTGCCTCCGTCCTCCTGAGAGGGAGTCACTGACCACCACTACCCTACATTTCCTCTTGGGAGTGGTGACCACGATTCTCCCAGCCTTTGAAGTACAGAGCTTCTCCTTCTCCATCTTTGGGGGCAATTCCTCATCCCTTGTTTCCAGGGCAGCATAATTGTTCTTCATCAATATGGTGGGTGGGTTGGGAGCAGGGAGGGAGCATTGCCTGCTGCCTGCTACCAGAAATAACCAGCAGCCAGGGTCCTCCCTGTGACCGAGCTGTATCCTCCTCCCCCGGTGGTGTGGCAGCAGTCCTCTCTAGCTGGAGAGCTTCCTCAGCCTTGGAGATCGCCATATGAATACCCATATTCTATGGCAAGCCAATGTAGTAAATGGGGCACCATTGTGTTATGCTTTTGGTAGCTGGTGTGATTCAGGAGATGGGCTGCTGTATTGTGAATCATTTGGAGCTCCCACATTTTAAGGTCAGTGCAGTAATTCCTAATACAATGAGCTGCAGTAATCCAGCCTGGACATTATGAAGACCAGATCTTGGTCTGATAGTATTCTCTGCTCTTGCCAAGAGCAGCTGAAGGAAGGTATATTTGGCAGCTGCACCGATTTCTCTTTTCCCTCATAGCTTCCAGTCTGTCTTGCTCGAGCTTTGCTTCACCCATTTACCTTCCATCCACCTGCTTATCTTGGCCAGGCAACAGTGCTACCAGAGACTGAAATGAGCAAGATGTAGAGCTACACATTATTTACATTTGAGAATGTGATTGCTTCAATTTGATGATGATCAGAAGAGATTCAGGAGAGATTCCACAGGTGAATGGTGTGGTACCAACAGGGATGTTAGCCTCTGAAAGAGAGGCGGTGGGTATGTCTACACTGAAGCTGGGAGCATGCTTCCGAACACGGGTAGACAGACGGGTGCTAGCTCCACTTGAGCTAGTGGGCTAAAACCAGCAGTGTAGCAGGGGTGGCAGCTCAAGCTAGCTGCTGAAGTACAAACCCACCAGGACCCCCTGCAGTATGTACTCAGGTGGCTAGCCTGAGCCGCTGCCCTTGCTACCCCTCACTACACTGCTATTTGTAGTGCACTAGCTCGAGCAGAGCTATCACGTGTCTGCCTAGGCCCCCTGGGAAGTAGACTCCCAGCTGCAGTGTAGGCATACCCTACGTGCAGTGTGAAAGGACCTCAGCCAACTGACTGCTTTCCACTAGCTCCTGCTAGGTATTCGAGGTGGGATAACCACAGAAATATCTAGTAATATGCAAGTAGATATCCTCCCTGTCGGGGTGCAATATGACGTCATCCATCAGCACAAATGCTGCCATTTCGGTCCATCTTCTAACCTCAAGCCTGACTGGCAGAGGTACAGAATCTTGGCAACAGACAAGGTGCAGCTGAAAATGGTTCTTTGCTAGTGTTGTACATAATTTGATGAAGATAGAGGGTTGCGTACAGGCAGTAGGTTGATAGGCCCAGGGATAGATTCCTTAGTACTGACCAAACTTACTGCATACTTTGGGAGCGAGTGATCTTCCAAAGTGGTATTTATGCATCTCTGTGTAGGTAGATTCCCAGATGTTTTTCTCAGATATGAAGGGCATAGGTCTGAGCTAAGCTTTCTTGTAGTATTTCAAGAGTCTCTTGTTGTGAGCATGAGACAAAGACTGGAAAAGGAGAGGGATGTTTCTAATCCTGGGCTCAATATAAATTCCTTTTGCCTGGAGAGCATACCCTGAATCCAGGTGATCCTTCTTGTCAAATAGGGTGACCATTCTTCATGACATGCAATGCCGCCTTCTTCCAGGGTAGTGTGAAGTTAATCAGAATGGATACAGCAGTTCATTATCCTGAAGAGTTCAGAGAGCCATGACTTAATGGCTGCTAAAGTGCTCTAATCACTGCTCGGGAACAGGACTAGGAATTTTTAGGCTTCAAGTCTACCTGCTTCTTCCACAGATTTTCACCATTAAGCATTTAATTTCCTTCCCTTCTACTCCATGCACCATAGGTCATCTCAGAAATAAAATGGATTGTGAATATTTCCCTTTTGGAAGGATAGAACAATTCCTGTTTTATTCTAGATGGTTCCTCCCCCTGTTGTCATGTCCTTTTCCACAGTGCTACTGCACTCTGGCTTCTAACATCACTACAGTCCACTATAAACTGATCCCCTATGATACACATTTCATTATGCTATTAAATATCCATGGCCCCTTGCAAATAGCCAAGTAAAGGATGTACCAGTTGATGTGCTGCAAGAGGCTCACATGAACCCTCATTCTTCAAATGTGCCATCCAAACTGAAGAGAAGATTATGGTAGGTCTCCTTCCTCTCTGCCAAAGATCACCTATCTATAGAACTCAAAAATACTTCTGAAGAGCAATTTTTCCCCTTCTCTGCAAGTTCAACACCCTCCCCCCCCCCAGCTCCCCGCCTTGACTGTACTAACAAATTTTGTGTACATCCATTGTTAAATTATTGGCTACACACTACAGGAATGTACACTGGTATATTTAATTCATTATCCCACAGAACAGCTGAGTTTTCAGAGATACACCCGGAGAACTAGCCTTCATAATTTTAAAACTGCATTTTAAAAAACTGCTGCATGGACCAAACCCTGCTCACCTTACTCACAATTACCTTGAGGGACTGTTCACTGGACAAAGGCAAGCAGGATTTGGTGCTATATAGTGAACATCATTGTAATTCTAACAGAACCTCTTTAAATTGCACTAAAGATATTTCCTTCTCTGATTCTGTTCATTTCGTCTTGATTCAGAGAGTGTCCTCTACTTGGCAACAGGGGAATGCAGCACTACACACACACACTGATCTGGCAACCCACACTATATGCCCCATGCTGGGGGAATGCTTCATCAGATTTTGTACCAGGGGGAAGGATCAGCAAGAATTTTTTTGTTTGTGCTGTGTCGTAGTGTGCTTGATCAAGGTTTTACTGTAAAGGCAAATAATAAAAAAAAATAGTTGTCTATATCCAACCCTCAGAACCTTGCCATTAACCAGAAACCCAACCAAATTAAACTAGTACAGAGGTGATCTTTGGAACACAGAGGGCTGCACTGGCAAGTTAATCAGACCCCAAGATTACACCTAATTTTGCTCATATGTTTTCAATATTTTAAATTTAAAAAGTCAAAGATAAATGTGTGCAACTCTAATATTTGCAGCTACTTTTTATGCACTACAATAGATGACTATAAATTGCTTTTCTGTTTGCATTTACTGTAATAAATGCTTGAGCAGCTTTGTCCTTATACTGCCATTACAAGGAAGGGGCCTCCATGGTCTGTGCTTCAGGACTCAGCAGGCTTCATTTGACTTCAGGCCACAGTTTGATCACCCCTAACTTTGGTGAATATAGGTGTGTGTGCGTGTGCACGTGTAAACACATGCACTAAAATATTGCTTCTAATGGCACTTAGCACATGCTTAAGTGCTTTGCTGGTTACTGATGGACTTAAGCACATTCTTAAATGTCGTATTGAATTGGACCCAGGTTTAGATTGCCTTCATCTTTTGGAGTTTTTTGGGTAGCTAATGGGAAAGTCATAAATTCAGTGACTGACTCGGAACTGCATGTGCGCAGCAGCTACCAAACTGTTCATATTGACCAACTGCATTAACAGATCACTACATCCGAGGAGGTTTTTTTGTTTTAAAAAGAGGTATCCAAAGTACTAAAAGTTTATGCTATTTCACTGCACACTCTATTCCACTAGAGGTCAGCCTGCAACAAAACCCCAAGCAAACATGGGAGCTGCTGCACACTGCCAGCATTGACATTATTTTCTTTCTCTATTTTATCTATTAAAAAAGATTCCTTCAGAGCCATAACTTAGATCTCACTCTAAAATGGAGCAACAGGAAGATATAATGGTGCATTTCATTTATGAATGACCTATAATAAATTACTGTGAAGTATTCCAGGTGCCAAGAGAGAGGCTGCTTTGTCTGCACATGAACTATATTTCACATACTTTAATTTGGCTGACACATAAAACTCATTTGACATTTTGCAGGTATTTCTTTGAAAGGATATTTGGTTCTTGTTGAGCGTTAAGGTATGGAGGTGAGGTAACCTGGGTAACCGAAGGTCATTTCCGAGGAGATTGTTGTCCAAGATCAACTCTTCCAGGCAACTGAATGTTTTTAGTCCTTCTAGTGACCTGCAAACGACAAAGACAACAGGAAAAATGATACTCCATTAAATCAGAGAAGCCATTATGAGCTGAAATAAATATTTTAACCTTCCCTTTCAAGAGAGGGAACAGTTTTGGTTTGGCCCTGTCAGGAGAGTGAATGACAAGAATTAGTGGCAAGGGGAATGCTGGCACGGCAACACATCCTTCACATGCTGGCAGGATGAAGGATGGGGGTCACTTAGTGAGTAGCCAGGATCCAAAACAAAAGGCTTCAGATATGGGGCCTGCAGGATGAATTTGTCAATGTCTTGTGCCTTCAGGCACCCAGCCTCGCCTGACCCTAACCTCCATTCCCAAGATAAATAACTCTGTCACAGTTCACCTTCATTCCCTGGACACAAATTTAAGTTGTCATCCATCATTTCTGCCAAGAAATATCATACCCCAATAACAATAATAAATACAACTTCAAGTATCATTTCTTAGCAGTTACCCTACATGCAATTATAGGAAAAGCTGAGGGGATTTTTCTTCTTTTTTATTAACTGCTTAATTTGCTACTGCTTGCGTCTCTGCGACCAACATAAAATGCTTCATATCTGCAGAGTTGCTCCAGACACAGAAGCCATATGCTTTGATTTTAAAACCTACTGCCCCAACCCAGGGTTCAAACTGTAGAAAGTAATTTTAAAAAGAAGAACTTTACAGCATAAAAATGCAAATGCCAGGTATCTGTGGGAAACCATCACCCAGTTAGGAAAGTAGAGTAAGATATCGACGAGCTAGCTTCCCTGCTCTGCTAGGGCACTTATTCCAAAATTAACTCTTAATTTCATAGGCTTGCACATTCCTGAGGGGGGTGAGGGTAGGGGAGAAAAACCCACATTAATCAAGAGAGAAAGCAGGTTATATGGTGCAAATGAACAGCCTCACATTCACAGCTCATTCACCTACCAGACACCTAGAGAGATGCTGAGATTGCATGACTTGACAGCTGATCTACTATGCCGACCAGTGGGAAGATCATCACTGTATCTCCTGGCTGTTTTATAAAATGTGATGAATAAGGGAGATGCAGTCTACACTATTTATTCATTTTCTAATGACATTTATACCAGGGGGATTTCCTCCGTTCCACTCCCCACCTCTTTCTTTGTTTCTTTTCGTAAAGATCCATTTAAAAAAATAAGGTAAGCCTCTTATAGAGAGATATGGAACATGTCACTAATGGAGGAAAATGCAGCAGTTAATATGAAATGTGATTTTTTAATTGCATGGATTAATTTAATGTCCACCAAGTCAACAAAAACCCAGACGTTGTTTTTGCAGATCCATCACTGCCTCCCCCATTGCCATTATGAAGCATAGTTAGAGGGTGCAAATTGAAAATTCCTATGTGGGAAGTCAAACCTGCAACCTTCAAACTAAAGTTTAAGGGCACTGTCTACTCAGTTATAAATATTCAAAAGTAAAAATCAGCACTCAAGTACTTAAACAGCACCTTCAGTCTAAGGATCTCACAGCACTTCAAACACTTACACTGCATTATCTGAGGGAAGTATAGTTAAGTATCATTAACCCCATTGTACTTATGGGCAACTGAGGTACACAGAGGTTAAATGAATTTGCCCAAAGCAAGTCATTGGCCAGGTCTACACTACAACCGCTTGCTGGAATAGCTATGCCAGTCAGGGGTGTGATCTCTGGCCCACATAGCTGTGTCAGCAAAGGCCCCCAGTGTAGACGTACAGCTTATTTTATTTGTTTATGGTTTGGGGGTTTGTGGGGGAGGGAGCAGGGAGGCAGCTGGAATAAGCTATCCTGGCAAAAGCAGTTTTTCTATCAGAAGCTGCATGCACACTAGGAGCATTTTTTTGGTATAGTTAGGGTGACCAGATGTCCCGATTTTATAGGGACAATCCCGATATTTGGGGCTCTCTCTTATATAGGGGTCTATTACCCCCCAATCTCAGTCTCAATTTTTCATACTTGCTGTCTGGTCAGCCTAGGTATAGTGTACTGGTATAGCTATACCAGCAAAGCTCTCCGTACAAGCCCTCTGCCAGGATCAGGATTAGAACCCAGGTCTGCACCAATGCTTCTGCACAAGTACCGGTGAAAGAAAAGCAATCTAGAGGAAGTAGGAGCTAATTTATTATGCTGTTATGATTTTTAATTTGTTTATTTGACAAACCTAGTTTAGAAAATTCCTCTTAAACACTCTTTATTATGTAAATAGTTAACAGTGGAGTATATCCAACCCTCACTTTTTAATATAAGGCTTCTGCTTGCCAAAAGGAGTTCAAAATAGACCACTACCCTGTCAGCACCACAGAGCCTTATGGGACACTAATAGATCCTATGTGAATAAACATTGCTTGGGTTCTGGTCAGTGTCAGCATCAAAATACACATTGTTCCTGAGTTATGTTATGCAAATATAATGCCCTTATCATGAGAATCAGCAAATGGTTGGCAACTGGCAAGGAGAAGAAAGCATACATCCAAAACTGCTGCAGGGGAGGCATAAAACAAAATGACAAGCCATGAAGTGGGACAAAGGCCCTGAAACACTAGAGGGAGTTGCCTATTGAAACGGCCTTTCTTTCTAAATCTTAGGCTGAGTACAATGGTACTAGCTTCATAGATGAGTAGAGAAAATTGTGTGTAAATCCCCTTACACCTGTCTGGTTTTGATAATTTTTGCCATGTAATGTTATTAACTGCTCAGTTAAAAAGGAGCCGTGTTACACAGGGGGTTGCTTATTAATTGTTGTTTTTATGTCATCAGCATGGTGTGCACTTGGTGATTTAATCAGCTAAATTCAGAGCCTAGGGACAGGGCAGAGATTGCTACAGTGCAGAGAGGGTGTAGACAATTAACATAAATTTACATCCATGTTATTTTGCTATTCACAGAATTGTCAGCTTCCCCCCCTCCTACTCCCACTAAAGAATCAAAAAAGAAATTCATTTGAAAGTTGTTGAGGAAACAATGAAGAAATTTTGTTTGCTATCATGAGTGATATAAGTTATCAAATCTATATAAAAGTGCAAGTGTATCCTCATCATAATATATAAGGGGAATGTCATCTAGTAGTTATATCCTGGGACTGAAAAGCATAAGCTGTAAGTATGAGTCGATTTGCTACTTGAACTTCAGCAAGTCACATAACCTCTGGGTGCTGTGGTTTGTCATCTGTGGAGTGGGAATAAAACCTGCCTACCTGATACAGGTGTGAGGCCAAATAGACGTTTGGAAAATGTTTTGAGAGCCTCAGGTGACAGGTGCCATAAAAGTACAACATAAAATATTACCCTTTCAATGAAGTGCTTGAAGGAACACATTATTGTATTCAAAATATTTTATTATTAACATACCCAAAAGTGAAAGGGTGAAAGAGACAGCAAAAGCAGCAGTTATATCACTGTGAGAAGAATGGTAAACAAACAACAACAAAACCTAGACAGACAGAGAAAGCTGGAGGAATTTTCTGAGAAACAGCAACATCTTAAAATGAAATCTCGGATGCTTCCTCATAGTTCATAGCAGGGGAGCAACTCCCATCTTGGTCAATTAACAGACACAGCCTCACCACCACAATAGAACCAGGACATAAGGGGTAGTGGCAGCTAGCTCTTTTCCCTAGTTGGTTTAGAAAGATAATAAGCATCACTGAAGTGTATTGCAGGTTGCTTTTTCCCTGTTCTAATGACATGAAAGCTGCCCATTATCTCACCCACAGGTACCATCTCAGTTACCTCATTGCAGGGCTCACACTCCACTCCCAGAGGAGAGCAAGTGCTGCCAAGAGATTTCCATTGCAATTTCCAAAGTCACATCAAAATGACAAAACATCACAATGTATTCAGCTCTGCCTGATCTGTACAGAAAGAACTTTAAGTTTCCACTGTAATTAACCCTATCCTCGTTAAGATAATTATGATCAAGCTCCCTGTCACAGCTAATATCACAGCATCATTGCCTATGGCTCATGCTTTGCCCTCATTAGCTTACAAAAACAGTGCGCTAAACAGGCAACTGACTCCTTCTGCAAAATGACTTAAGATGTTCTGTAACCAGACAGTAAATAATCCTTTAGAATACAAAGGTCTCAGCAATGTCCTTTTATCCAAGTCCTTCAGCTAATCAGTCTGATTTCTCCCAGCTCACTTTTCCATAATTCATTCATGATTTCCAGCAAAGTTTTAATCATAAAGGAATGTCACTGTAGAGATTTTTCTGTGCATGGGCACAGTAATTGTCGACTATGCTATTTTATACAGTCCCTCTGGCTTGATGTGGAAATGGATTTGGTTACACTGAAACTAAATAGCAGCTCCTCTTATTGGTAATATTTGGCTGTGCATTCACAGGATTTTGAGAGAGAGAAAAGCAATGTTATCTCATCAAAGAATGGCCAAACCTCCATATTATGCAGTTGTCCTTGTCCTGAAATAACAGTATGCTCAGAAGTATATTTAAAAGAGAACATGCTGCCCTCTCTCTCTTAATAAGACAGCTGACTCATTCCTAATTACTTTTTTTTCTGGTTTAACAGGAAAAAGAGAGGGCAGTTAACCATATGTAAATAAGAGAGTTTGGCTTTCCCCTTAAAATTGATTTGGGCTCTGGTGACAACAGATAGCCATTACCAGAAGTTAAAAACAGAGCTGTTACGAGAGGAGAGCTTGTTTAAATCTCTCACTCCTTGCCTTTCTAAATTTCTTAGCAGATTAAAAAAAAAAAAGCAGCAGCACACACTGAGGCACTAATCATAACTTCAGTATTTAAATTAAAGAAAACAAGACTGATTTGCGCTTCTATAGCACCAACTGTCCAAGGATCTTAAGGCATTTTTACAAATGTTAATGTATTAAGCGTCACAAAACTGCTTTGAGCAAAGAATCGCCATTACACAGAGGGTAAAACTAAGGAAGAGTGCGCGATTAAGGGACTAGCCCCAGTTGACACCCAACAATTCTCTAGGAGAGAAGGGAACAGAACCCAGGTTTCCCAACTTCCAGTCCCGCACTTTAACTACCACAACAAGAGAGATCCATAATATAAATGGAGACATTTCTAACTTGATATACCAAGTTCACATGGGGGGTTCAGCAAAACTTGCTCTGAGTTTCAGTTCCCCCTATTCTGACTCCACATTAAGTCTCACTTTCAGTTCCAATGAACCTGAAAACCTGAAGCAAAACTCAACCAAAACAATAAGTCCATTCCCAGCACTTGTGGGACAAGAAGGGGTTTGCATGAAACTTTTAGCCAGGTTTACAAAGCTGGGCTGAGTTCCACATTCAGAATGATACCACAAACCAGATGCGGTTGCCTGATTTTCAGGTTTTATTCTGGACTTTTTTCTCAACTACAACTACAATTTAAGAAAAATCCAACTAACAAAGATGACTCTGGGTTCAGTTCTAATGCCAAGCAGCTTCCCTCTCTTCATTCAAATCCCTCTTTAAATCACATCAGTGTCAGCTAAGCTTCGTGTGTTGTTGTGGACCCATTAATGATGAAAATCAAACCTACAAAATCTAAAAATAACCTACCCCACTATAATTCATAGCAGACTGTATGTTGTTCTCTCTCAGGCCAGATTTGCACTTTAAATGTTTGGTACTATATTAATGTTGGTTAGGCGTGAGATTGATTTTTTAAAAACTTTTTTATACCAGCAAAAGGCCCTAGCGTAGATACAGTTATACTGGCAGAAGAGTGCTTTTGCTGGTATAGCTTATTTTATTTGGGGACATGGCATAAACTATACAGCCAATATAAACCATGTCTACACGAGGAGTGTTTACCAATATAGCTATCTTTGTATAGCTATACCAGCAATCCTTTTCTAGTGTAGGTTAGGCGTCAGTGTAAACTGTAATCCCCAAAGAACAGGGGCCGGGTCCTTGTGGTCCATACACAGTGGTGGCACATCAATAATAAATGCCATCTTCTCGCCAAGATCTCTGGGGCTGTTTGCACGGAGGCTGCTCCCGAAGACTGCAACATGCATCACTCCACTTGAGGCAGTATGGTATCTGGATGGAACTGTTTCCAGATTCCTCCCACTGGACCAAAACTGAAACCAGGCCTTCTAATGAGTGGTGGAGAAAGGAGGAAGTGAAGGGGGAGGATTGGCAGTGACCACTAAATAACCCTCCTCCTAAAGAGAGTCTTCATGAGATTAGATTTACATACTACTTGTTTGTGATACTAACATACAAAAATCACAGGAAAAATTGGAATTGACCCTTCATCCCAAACTGGTTGCCCAATGTATCCGAGAAGCTGTTTCCCTTACTGCACACACTCTTAGACACACAATGAATGGATAATCTGTCCTTACTCGCCTGCTTTGCTCAGAAACTACAAGGCGATGTGTGTATGTGTGTGACATTAGGTCCCACACATACAGCAATGACAGGCCCTACAAGACAAGTTAAGGAATAAAGCTGTACAAGAATCAGTTGTTTTACAGGCTGGGTTCTTGAAAACACGTTCTCTCTAGTTTACTTAGTTTTACAACCCTAAATTTTGCTCTGTGCTTAGAGTATGCAGTACTATCAATCCCAAGTGCCCAAAAACAATGATTCAGGCCTCCAAGAAATCAAGAATAGCTTAAAAATCATGAGATTAAAAAAAAAAAAAAATCTCAGTCTTCTGGTTTTTGAGCCCGTAGGTGCATTTGGGTCATGTTTTCAAACTTCTCTGTACAACCATTTAGACTAAAAGCTTACTTTTTCGTATAGAAAAAAACTGAGATTTTTGTATCACCTCACTCCTGGAGTTGCAGCTTTGAGTAAAACTCCAAAGATTGAAGGATATTAAGGTCCCCATTCTTAGGAATGCTGCTGCTGTGATGTGCACAGTGATCCACAGTGACTTCCCCTGAGTTGTTTGTTACAAATGGCCTTTGATAAAGTATGAAGGAGTGCAGTAGTCTGTTGCCTAGTGCAGTGGTTCTCAAAGCCGGTCCGCCGCTTGTTCAGGGAAAGCCCCTGGCGGGCCAGGCCGGTTTGTTTACATGCCGCGTCCGCAGGTTCGGCCGAATGCAGCTCCCACTGGCCGCGGTTTGCTGCTCCAGGCCAATGAGGGCTGCAGGAAGTGGCGTGGGCAGAGGGATGTGCTGGCCGCCGCTTCCCACAGCCCCCATTAGCCTGGAGCGGTGAACCATGGCCAGTGGGAGCCGCAATCGGCCGAACCTGCAGACGCAGCAGGTAAACAAACCGGCCCGGCCCACCAGGGGCTTTCCCTGAACAAGCGGCAGACTGGCTTTGAGAACCACTGCACTAGGCAACAGACTACTGCACTCCTTCATACTTTATCAAAAGCCATTTGTAACAAACAACTCAGGGGAAGTCACTGTGGACCACTGTGCACATCTCAGCAGCAGCATTCCTAAGAATGGGGACCTTAATATCCTTCTCCTCAAACCCTGGAAATGATTTTGCAAGGAACAAGCACAATGTGGGGGAGGTTGTTGGTTGGTTTGTTTGTTTGAAACCAATATACCTCATCTATCTCCTCCCCATTCCTAACAAAGAACTTGATCATAACAAAACCAATGTTTTCCAAATTAATTTTAAAAGACATATACAGCGCCATTTCCTAATTCTGTAAGAGCAACAAAGAGTACTGATTATAACTGGTAAAAGATCTAGTCAACCTTTCAAAAACCACATATGTAAGATTTATTAATTAGTTATATAAAACAAACCCCAACCAGATAAAAGTGCTATGTTTCAACATCATTTGTAAAATCCTCTGACAACAGGGATGGAAATAGGGAAATCCAGAAGTGTAATGGCAGTGCCATTATGGAAGTTTTACTTGGAAGTACTTTGAATCATTCTATCACTCTAATTCAGAGAGTAACCTGACCCCTCCCCTTTTTGAACAGAAAAAGGAGAGTTGAAAGCCCATGGAGAGAGAGTAAAGCCCATTTCAACTACTAGAGTATGGTGAGAAGGGGGAAAGAAAAGTAATTTTTCTCCTATCTTCCACAACAACCAAGGCTGAGGATTGACAAGCAAATTGACGCACTGCTCAGAGGGCAAAAGATAAATGTTTGATGAATTGGCCATTGCTGGAGGAGTGATGGGCTTCATATGTGCATAATGGACTAGCTGCCGTTCAATTCAGATTGCCTGCCAAGATAAGAAACCATAATGAATGGACGAAGCACAGCCTCTACCATAAGAAAGTATAATCTGACTAGTTTTAATAAACTTAATAAAAAAGATGAAGCAGAGAGAGGCAAGGAGGACTGGCCTTTGTGACCAGCTGTGAGAGGTGAGAACAAATAATAGATGCTCAAGCAAGACAGAAGAGAAGTGTTGCGGACGTACCATTTGAATCCCTCCCTTTCATTGTTAAGAAGTGTCTTTTTAGAACATCTAAAATAAACCACATGCACAAAAACAGAAGAAAGCATAATAATGTTCATTATACCCATTGTAAAAAGACTATTTTTTCTCTTTCCACCCAACAGCTACAATATATTGTCTCTCTCTCTCTCTCTCTCACACACACACACACACACACACACACACACACACACTCTCTCTCTAAGGCTAGATCTACACTCAAAATGTTTGGTTCGGGGTGTAATTCTTTACATTTTTATACTAGCCAAAAGCCCTAGTGCAGGGGTCCTCAAACTGGGGGTCGGAACCCCTCAGGGGGTTGCAAGGTTATTACATGGGGGTTGCGAGCTGTCAGCCTCCACCTGAAACCCCGCTTTGCATCCAGCATTTATAATGGTGTTAAATATATAAAAAGTGTTTTTAATTGATTGGGGGCAAGGGGGGTGTCGCACTCAGAGGCTTGCTATTTGAAAGGGGTCACCAGTACAAAAGTTTGAGAATCACTGCCTAGTGTAAACACAGTTATACCAATGCCCCTTTGCCTATATGTCTTATTTCATTCAGAGAACTGATATATCTATATCATCTACAGCACTCTTTTGCCAGTATAAGCTGCATCTCCACTACAGGTGTTTGCTGGTAGATCTGTAACAGCAAACCCTTTCTAGTGCAGGCCTAATTTCTGCTGGGTTGCCAATGAAAGTTCTTTTGGTTCAGACTTTGCCCTTTCAGGGCCCAACTGGGGTCACAGGTAGCTTCCAAACCTACAGGAGACAGCCAGCAATTTCAACGCAGGAGGTGTTTTTAATTTATTTAGCATATCCATCAGGCAACTTTCACTTCAATGCTGCCATATTGATCACAGTGAAATCTCATGAGATTTTATCAATGAGGGCCAAAAGGAATAACAGCAGCAGCAGCAGCTCTGTGTATCTTGAAAGCTTGTCTCTTTCACCAACAGAAGCTTGTGAAATAAAAAAGTTTCCTCACACACTTTGTCAGCCCAAAGCAATGTCCTTTTTCACAATTAAGGGATTATATGGAGTGATGAGCAGTCTTTTTTATTCACTTAGGAAAGCAGAGTGCAGGTCACCTGAGCAATCCCTCTCACTGGAAACTCCAAAGTATTTAAGGCCAAAGTTGCTCCAGGATTCACTGTCCTGCGTATCTACTGCAGTGACACTTAGCATTTGCAATAATAACAGCCACATTAGCAACGTGAAAAAAGCGCTAGAGGGCTTCGTTTACTGTACATCTATTTGCAATAGTGTTTTTGTTCATCAATAACATAGTGATCGCTATGGAAAAAAAAATCAACATTCACCAAGATGGTGATGTCTGAGATAACAGTATTTTCCTTACACTTGAATAGGAAATGATTTCTCAGATACTGTGCTGCAAATGTTTGTACTTACTGACATTTTAACGGTGACTGTTGTAAATGCACAGGGCCATATTCACTTTTACTGCAAATCTTCCTTTATAGAATGAATAGCAGTAGTACCAGCAGCAGAAACCTACTCTTAGAAGAGATCCTGCTGCAGTTGAAGGCAACAGGAATTTACACCGACTTCAGTGGCAGCAGGATTCGGCCCAGGATCTGTCTTTACACTACATTTACAGGGGATGGAAATACACTTTGCTGTAAAATACAGTATTTGGCCATGTAGAAGAGTTGGGGTTTTGTTTGTTTGTTTTTTGTCGTCCCCCCCTCCCCTGGGTAGGAAGGTAGGGATTACAGGGGAAAGGCAGCTGGAATGCACAACACAGAATAGTATGTTAGCGCCATCTGTGTCCTCTCCCTTTTTTACTTTTTCCTTTGATAATGAAAAATAAAGAAGGAAACATTAAATAGTCTCCTTTTGTAAGTATTCAAATTACCATCTTCTTGATGTCTCTTATGCAGCCTGTGTCAGATTTTAGCAGAAATGATTACATGCAAGAGGGATGTCTAGTTTTCAGTATAAATGTTATATAACTGCAAAAGGAAAGTAACTCATTACTGAGCAGCTCAGTAAGGCTCCCACTACTGAAGAAAATAAAGTTTTAAGGCAAGAGGGTCTCTCCTCTCTCCCCCTCTGTATGTGAGTGAGAAAGTGAGTGAGAGAGAGAAAGACAGAGAGGTAAGGCTCAGGAGTGCCGGGTGAATTATAGACTGCCTCTCAAGATTCACAGCTCTTCGTGGTAGGAGGTTAATATTCTCACATGTCATTAGGTCTGCTGGCTCTACTGATGGCTCATTGAATCAGGCAGCAAATTATTTCCTCATGCTGCAGAGGACACAACACTTCAAAGGGAAGGAGCCAGGGTCAAGACGGCTCTCCAGTTCGATTAATGAGTTGGGATCAGCAGAGGTTGCCTGTAGGTAAGAATGTGACTGAAGCTTTTGACAAAGCTGACTTTTTGAACAGGACTTGACCCAAGCCCCTTGCCCCCCTCACCACCAAATTTTATTTCCAACCATTGCCTCTGACTGACCTGCTCAGGCCTGTTGGGATAGTTTTGACCTCCTCAGTCTTTGTTACCAGACACAGGAGCTGTCTGCCTATATTTGATGTGTCTCTCTCTAAAGGCCACATCATCTTATCTGAGTCTCATCAGAATACTTCAGATCTGCACAGCAGCAAAAGAATATGATTCAAGAGGAATCATTTCAAATTTTTAATTTTCTTACCAAATTTGTTTGGAGGGTGGAAATCACTCAAACAGCAGCTTTCAGTATCATAAAGGAAGACTGATTTCTAAATGTCATTAAAAGCAGACAATAAAAACACAAAGATTGTTAAAAGCATACAGCTTACATATTAAAATGATGGAAAAGCAGAAAATATACGCTCCTGTCTGCATGGATTTGCTGACTAAGAATATTCTCAGCAAATAATGTATTATATCAAATATTTCTGTACAAAGTTTTTATTTTTATTGCCTTAGTAGCAAGAGATAAGAGACAATTAAAACTTAACGGCCACTATATTCATCTCTCTCTAAAAGCTGAACTATATTCTCAGTTTGATAGGTCCCTGAAATATTTTAATGCATATTTAAATAGATCTAATAAACCACTAAAGTGAGCTTCATCACACTAATGCAATGTTTCTGATCAGGTCTACCTACACTTCACACGTTCTCCAGCAAGAATGAATAACTACATCAGCATGCAAACTGTTGGACTAGTAAGCTTCTAAAATCATTCAGTTACTGTTTATTGAACCTAGGGCTTTACCAATTAGACACTGATCAAGTCATTCACTTGACTTTATTAGAAAAAAAGGTCTTTAAAAAAAGATACGAGTTCAAGAAACTTCACCATCCTTATATTAATGTTTCCTGGCTGACCATCTATATTGCCCTGCAATTTTTTTATTTTTTAAACAGACAACACTTTAAATTTAATTTCTGATTTATTTGCCCTTCACTCACATTTTGAAAGATATTTTTAAACTTAATTTTGAAATGAAACTGACATCATTCCAAGGGCCTGATATACCAGTAAATCTTTGTTATACTGAATTCATAGTCAGGGCCGGCGCAGCCCATTAGGCAACCTAGGTGGTCACCTAGGGCGCTACAATTTGGGGGGCGGTGACCGCGGCAGTATTTCGGCAGTGGGACCTTCCGCCGCCTCTGTGGGGGGCGGCATTTCGGGGCGGTACCTTCCGCCGCCTAGGGCAGCAGAAAAGCTGGCAGCGCTCCTGTTCATAGTGTGTACAAAAGTTTAAGCTAAAAGATCAGTCCAGGGGTCTGGGATTTGCTTACGCTTTTCAGGACTATGTCTTTTTTATTTTCTTCACACCAAGGCCAAGAGTTTCAAAAGCATGTGCCTGAAGTTAGGCTCTTAAGTCTTAGATATGTACAATGCTGAGCACTATGCAGAGTGCATTTACTTCAACAGAAGCACTTTTGAAAATCTCGCCACTTACTTAGGAATTGAATTTTGGTCACACTTTCAAAAATCTTGGCATAATCTCAGTTTCTTGACAGATCCATTCTTTTGTTGTATATACATACTGTTGTATTTGCTTTGCAATTTTATTCTCTTTTCCCTTCTCCTTCCAACATCTTTCTCAGAGTTCAAAAGCATATTATTATTATCATCATCATCCTTGTTACAGATATCCTTATTGTAATGGGTTTTTTAGCCAGAAAAGCTAGTAAACAGATGACTAGGTCTATGGAACAGGAATTAGGATGGGAGTGACCTCTATATAAGTGAACCAGCTTGTAAGAGTGATCAGAATTCTTCCAGACAGGATATCTAACTGCTTAACAGCATGTCTTTCACACAGGTGTATCATTCTAAATTGTACATATACAAGCAATGGACCAAATTTTGCTCTTAGTTACATCCATACCATGGTAACAGTGGCAACACATGAATAACTTTACTCCCATTAGGATGGATCATGTATACATGTAAGCTCAATGGGACTGTATGTATAAAGTTAAGTACATGAGTAAGTCTTTGCAGGATGAGGGCCTTAGATTATACACCTTTATCTTCTATTCAGTGGCAGGTGGTTGTCTTGATTTTTTTTTTTCATTTTATTGCTACTAATTTGTTCCATTTTACACTCATTCACAATTAACTAACAAAATTTCCATCCAAAAAAGGAATTACATTACCTACATCAAGTAATTAAAAAAAAATGCTAAAAAAATTTTTTTTAATGCTTATCCTCATTTAAACCTCTTTCTTCCCCTTTTAATTTGAATACTTTTCTATTGTTCATATATCGCAAAAAAGGTAATGACATTACCTCATTGCTTCAGTGTCAGAAGCAGCAAGTACTTAATAGTGAGTACGGTTAGTCAAAATAACACTCTAGAATGAAGCCTCCAGAATGACACAAAGTGTCACTCTGCCATGCGAATCACTGGAGTTTCCCAGGAACATACATGATTGACAACAGATGTGTCTCCTCTAGTTCCAACACCATTTGAAGAGAAAGGAATAAGCACATCACAGAGAGTGTTAGATGCTGTCCTCTTGACAGCGTGTTGACATTCCATTATTAATCAGCAGTATATTTAAAATTGGACTGGACAAAACACTGGAGGAAAAAAAACCTGTAGCGAACAATCCTACAATAGAAGAAGGATAGATTAGAGGATCTAATATGTTTGTTTCTTAATCACTAATTGATATGATTTGGCCAACTGAACGCCTATGCATATGGTATACAGCAGAAATACCCCATCCATGTGGTTCTTTGAACATACCAACCACAAATCTATTGATTATACTCTATTAGGTACACCTTTAAAAGACATGCTACTCTACACGCTTGTTGTAAGCGGAATGGGGAGGAAGAGAAAGTAGAAATTAGCATGGGTGTCATGGGGGGAGGGATAGCTCAGTGGTTTGAGCATTGGCCTGCTAAACCCAGGGTTGTGAGTTCAATACTTGAGGGGGCCATTTAGGGATCTGGGGCAAAATCAGTACTTCGTCCTGCTAGTGAAGGCAGGGGGCTAGACTCGATGACCTCTCAGGGTCCCTTCCAGCTCTATGAGATAGGTATAACACAATACTAGTTGTTATTGCACTACATGTATTTACATGCATCACAAAATGAACCATAGCTCCATCATTATTTAAGTAAACACCTTAATTTCCATCTTAAAATTGTGTAGCCAGATCTTGCAAGCAACTTCACATGAATAGTTTCTAATGCCTGTGACAGAGTCACTTGCAGGAGCAGGGTTGTGTGGTGAGATCAACAAGGCGATCTAGTGTTAGCCTCTGCACCACAATGTGAAAAGTTTCCATGTCTAGAGAAGGTGATGGATGACTGAAGTAGTATGTTCCCCCATATCACGAAAGGGCAAATCCCTTTCACAGCTTAGGAAAAAGTACTGATGCGGGTATAGATCCCTATATATTCTGTGATGAAATTCAGCTTTCTGAACTTGGGGTCCCATATTCATTAAGTCTCACCTCCCATCACAAAAAGTACAGGCCCTCAAAAGAGATCAGAAGTGCCCAAAGGAGAAATAATAAACCAAGGAGTATTAGATTCAAAACAGAATAAGATTTGCAACAAGGTCAGAATAATGACAATCAGAATATACACACTGAAAAACATGGAGGGCAGAGGCTGAACAGCAGGAAATAGGTTAATTCAGGATGATGCTAAATCATTGTAAACTATAGCAACTACTATAACTACCGTTAATGGAATTTTGTATGCATTTAAGTTTAAAAGACATACCTTTCAGACAACAATTAACTCAACTTCTCTCTAGTTAGGTATCTAATTCAAAGTAGTTTACTTCAAGCCTTGTTTGTCATGTTCATTCACTTATGTAAATGTCTAATCTAAAATAATGACCTTGACTGTGTTACCATTTTCCCTAGGTTTTCAAACTGATTACCTCCACACACAAAGAGGTGATTGGCTACCTATTATCTTGGAACTCTTTCAGAGAGTGTAAATAACCAGTTGTCTCTGGTGCAAAACAACAGCAGCCGCCAAACCCCAACCCTCCCCCCCCCCACAACTCTTGACTCACTGGTAGAGAACATATGAGTGCATGTGTTGAGTTATAAACCAACTGGGACATCAGTTCAAGACTTTTCCCCCCTCCAACTGGTGAAATTTTTGGTCCATGCTATAAGAAGGTGCCTGAAGATTCCAAGACATTAAATTCCCGCATCTGGTGACTGGGTTGCAGTGGCTTATTCTGAGAATGCACTGGCCCTGAGCTCACACTGCGTACACAGACGGAGTTTGTTCCTGGGGCAATCATACTTCTGGACTGCACGCACTGCAGGTCTCGCTCATCATGTTACCAAATTCCTAAGTAACTGTCACAGTGAATGATCAATGGATGTCTGCAACATAGGTGCCCCAATGGCCTATATAAAACCACTCCCCCCTCCACAGACCACATCAAAGCACTTTTGCTGTCTCATGGCCTTTTACACAGTCATTTTGGCCCCTGCTATAAAATTTGGTAGTAAAGGTTTGGGTTTAAAACATTAAAAGAAATAAATAGAGAAGGATTTTATAGTTGAAAACCTCATCTTGTCATTACTGAAGGGTAAAAAAAAACCCTTATTTTTTGTTAAAATTAAAGCAAAAATTAAATCATCTTATTATGTAATTGGAACTAGGCTTCAGGCGTTAGCAGTAAAGAAGGGATTAAGGCCTCAACCACCTGGGTTGTCATTCTCCTGGGCCCCATTACCACCCCTTTATTCGTTTTTATAGCCAACAGATTAAAATGCGAGCGCCGCAATCTTTGATCTTTCACTTGCTGACACAAATCCTTTCAAGCCTCCAACGTTTTCTGCTGAGGTAATTAGTACTAATTAAAAGGTTTCCAACAGCCTTTGCTCTAGTTTTTTTCCCCTCCAAAGAAATTGCTTTTACAAGTGCCTTCCATCTTTGAAATGTATGCATCGCTCACTTTCTTCTTTATCTGACTCGGAGAGATCAAGTGGATTAGTGACTCCATTATTCCCCAAGACAAAGCCAAACAACAGGTTTTTACTATCTCTCTGACCTGTTGAGGTACAGGGTGTATATTCAGAAACAAGCGCCTCCGCTTGTATTTCAAAGACAGTCCAATTATGCACTAAAAAGACACAATGCAGGGTTTCTGCATTTAAGAATGGACATCATTTAATGAGGCAGTGTTCTCTCAGAAGTGATAGAGGCAACTGCTTCACTAATCAAACTGACAAGTTGTAGAACTAATAATAAGGTCCTCTTTGTTTGCATTCTTTTTATGTGTTTGTGTATCTGAGAAGGTAAAACAACTTCTTTTCTGATAAAAATTCCAACTTTGCTATTGACTCATATTTGCTACTGAGTTAAAAAAAGTTTAAGAAATATCTCCTTGAAGGTAATTCGAAGGAGATGAAAGCCCTTTCTGCAAAAGTCTCTGACACTGTAATTAAGCAGCATGCACTGTTATAAGGTAGATTGATAGCTGACTAAAATATTACTGTGAACAAAACACAGTGTTTTATGGGGTGTCTGAAGTATTATTGAAGACCCAACTTTAAAAAATAAAAAGCTGTAACAAAAAGAAACAATACTTTGCATTGAGAAAGGTTTATGTTCTGAACTTATAGGTTTTCAAATGATTGCTCCATCGACATGGACCCTATACGGATCATTTTTCTTTATGAAAACCTGGAAGCTTTGTGCCTACTGTGATAAAAATAAATTACATTTCATGCAGCAAAAGTGCTGTTCAGAAAAGAGGACAGTTCTCCAGCTCTTAAAGTCCTCGCTTCCTATTGAAAAATGACAGCAGCTCTCTCATGCTGTAGTATCTCTGGCACAATAGATCAGGAATCATACACACAGCCAACAAGAGGCTATCTAACTTATTATATGCACAGGAGTCTATTCTCTTGCGATGCCAGCGCAAAACTCCTGCTGGCACTAATCGGAGCTGCCTGTGCATATCAAGAGGAGAAATGAACCCAGAGAGTATATCAGAATTTCTAACCTGAAGTTAGAAAGTTTTTGAATTAACAGTACAGGAAAGTCAATCAATATCTTCCTGATCCTTCCTATTCTTTTACTTTCCTTCCAACAACTGTTCGACTACAGTAGCAATTTCTTTATATTTAACTTTCCTCAGAGGATTTAAAAGCACTACAGACTTTAATCACCTAAGCCATATTACACCACTGTGAAGTAAGTTTCATCAGACACATTTTGCCAAGGCCATATGGAAAGAACCAAGAATAAAACATTAACTAGTATCCTAGTTCCCTAATTTAACCACGACACCATACTCCTCCATTATGCATGCACATGAAACAAACCTTCAGAAGAAGCTAGGTTAAGCCTTTCATATGTGCAAGCTCACAGGGGGAGCAAAAGGATACTTCATAACACAATGCTTTCAAATAATTCTCTTGTCCCAATGATTTGTATTAAATGTACACTGCTAGATGAGGCAACAAAACCCAGGCAATGGACTCAGAAAACCTCTATAAAAATAGGCCTGATAGAGTTAATCTCCTCAACTTGCAACTAGGAAAAGAGATAAAAGTTGGGCACTATTGCATTAGTTTGGGCTCCCCGTGGGAACAATTTATAGAGTGTAGAATTTTAATGTGTAAGAAGATGGAACCTTAGATACATTGTGGAAATGAATGTGAAAGGACAGTGTCCTTGCTGTCTATTGGAATTGTATTTGGCATCCCTATTGCAGAGGTGATAGTAAACTGATTTGACATACAATAGAACCTCAGAGTTACGAACACTTCGGGAATGGAGGTTGCTTGTAACTGAACAAAATGTTATGGTTGTTCTTTCAAAAGTTTACAACTGAACATTGGCTTAATACAGCTTTGAAACTTTACTATGCAGAAGAAAAATGCTGCTTTTAACCATCTTAATATAAATGAAACAAGCACAGAAACAGTTTCCTTAGCTTGTCAATTTTTTTTTTAAACTTTCCCTTTACATTTTTAATAGTTTACGTTGAGCACTGTACTATACTGTATTTGTTTGGGGGGTTGTTTTTTTTGGTCTCTGCTGTTGCCTGATTGTGTATTGCCAGTTCCAAATGAGGTACATTGACTGGTCCGTTTGTAACTCTGGTGTTCATAATTCTGAGGCTCTACTGTAAACAATACTGTGAACGACTATCTTAGGGTTTTATTCTGTCACCCAACCACCGTAGTATCTGAGCATTTTCCATGTAAAATCAATACCACTGGCTAAGTTCCTACTGGACTTCAAAGAGTCTCTGGCACTTCTCCCTTTATGGAGCCAGAACTGTGCTTGGGGTAGGGGTTGGGAATAAAAGGGGTTTTTGAATTGTGAAATCGTGACCTCAGTGTCAGCAACAACATCAAGTTTTCAAAAATCATGAGACTGACATAAAAATTATGAGAATTTCAAAGTAATATTTATGGATTCTTTTTATTTGCCTTCTCGTATTTGAGTCTTTATAGGTTCACGTTTTCAAGTTTTTCTGCACAATCATCAGGACTAGAAACTCCCCCCCACCATCACCTTTTTTAAAAGGAAAATGACAGCTGAGATTCTCACATGATCAAATGAATCTAAGCGCTTAGGGCTTTAAGAAAAGCACCAAATATTACATGACTCAAAATGACATGAGTTGACAACATTGTGTAAAGCAGATATAGATTTAGCAATGGTAGGAGAAAACTGAGTTCCACATGTAATATTTTAGAAAATCTAGACATTAAATCTCACTTTGAATACTTAATCACTGAGGCCTTTAAAAACAAGCAAAATGAGATTCTTATTGGTGATCACAATTTAGGTAAGCAAAACCTGATAGACTAGTCCAGTTTTCTTCTTTTTGGAAGCCAGAGCAAGCTGCAATTCTCAGGTCAACAGAGAACAGGGATATCAAAGAAAGTCACCATCTTCATGTGGCCTTTGAGGTTAGCTCTCACCAGACCGTAAACAGTTGTTGCGACCATAGGGGCTCATTATTCATCAACTATGGAATGCATGGATCACGAGCAGCTGGCCATTTGAGATATGTGGGGGGAAGGTAGAACTTTCTGACAAAGGGATATCAGTCCAGATCGGCAGACCCAAAGTGTATCAGTTTCTTTGAATTTGCTTGCAA
This sequence comes from Terrapene triunguis, assembly GCF_002925995.2. Classification (NCBI taxonomy): domain Eukaryota; kingdom Metazoa; phylum Chordata; order Testudines; family Emydidae; genus Terrapene; species Terrapene triunguis. The sequence continues at coordinate 5,443,905 of NW_020664499.1, forward strand.
TAATCATGTAAAACCTTTACATGTGATGTTTCCCTGCCCAATAATCATTATTTCAATAACCCTCAAAACATAAGAACGGCCATACTGGGTCAGACCAAAGGTCCATCTAGCCCAGTACCCTGTCTTCTGACAGTGGCCAATGCCAGGTGCCTCAGAGGGAATGAACAGAACAGGTAATCATCAAGTGATCCATCCCCTGTCACCCATTCCCAGCTTCTGGCAAACGGAGGCTAGGGACACCATCCCTGCCCATCCTGGCTAATAGCCATTAATGGACCTATCCACCATGAATGTATCTTTTTCTTTTTTTAATCCTGTTATAGTCTTGGCCTTCATAACATCCTCTGGCAAGGAGTTCCACAGGATGACTGTGCATTGTGTGAAAAAATATGTCCTTTTGTCCGTTTTAAACCTGTTGCTTATTAATTTCATTTGGTGGCCCTTAGTTCTTGTGTTATGAGGAGTAAATAATACTTCCTTATTTACTTTCTCCACACTAGTCAAAGAAACCCTGCAATCACAATCCAATGTGTACATATATGAGGAAAGGGAGGGGGATGGGGAGAGTAAAGGAACTGATTTCAGTTTGAGTTTCTAAGAAGCAATTATAAACAAGAGGGAGAGAAAAGAATTCTTGAGATTATGAAAAAAAAATACTTCAACTGTGTCTCTGTTCGACTCACATTTATCCCTTGAAAAATATTCTGCCAAAGGGTGCATTTTGACAGGGAAAAGATGAAGAGTGGAGGGAAAAGGTAGCAGTTTGTCATAACGGATGACACTGCAATGCAGGCTGAAGTCAGGATTGAATATTTACAAACCCATTTGGGGTGAGATTTTAAAAGGGAAAGAAATAACTATCCATAGGCGACCTTAACCCTGCTTAAATAAATTGGGGGCTGGAGGGAGGAGTGCAACAGCTAAGACTGATCCAATACAGTCAATATAATCACAAGCAGACATGGAAAATTTCATTCAAGAGACCTTTTCGCTATTCATATGCTATCTGCATCAGCACGTTATAAGTTTAACTTAAACATAAAATGGAAAGTCCAGAAGGAAAAAAAATAATTTTGCAAGAATCTGCATTCAGGTTGTTTACTACCAGCTTAATATGATACAAAGTGGAGGGGCTAGATAGCTTAGGTCTCATGGGGCTGAAAGAAATTAGAGCCCCTAGGTAATCAGTTTACATTCAGCCCAGGTCAGTAGAGCCTAAGAGCTGCTACCCTATGAAGACTGTTCGATGGCCAATGTGAAATAAGTTTTATGGTCTCAATCCAGCTCTCAGTGATTTGGTAACCACATTATAAAAACGCACCACCACTGGCACTTTTGTCATTAGTTTCGGATGAGAAGCCAGGGACCAAACCAACCTCCCACTGACAGAAGTGATCCCTCCAGGGATAGGGCTAAGGTAGGCTGGTAAGCCTAAGTAGGGAAGCCATTACTTCTGATGCCTGTTCTTGCATCTATTCTGCAGATAGCCCTGGAGGATCAACTCCTTTCTGTCAATCTGGCACCTTTCACAAACACTACATTCACACTTTACTGAAACAAACACAACCTGCCTCCCATCAAACAACGTGTGATATACATGTCTAGCTATTTAAATAACACCCAAGCAACTTGGCAATATATGTTAGACACTGACACAACCATGCAAGTAATCTCTCATTCAGGCATTAATCCAACTTCCAGTGAAGTCACTGGGACTCTTTCCACAGACTTGAACTGGAGCTGGTTTGGGCTAATATTATGGTGGCATCAGGAGTGACTCCGTATTTAAGATTATGGTGAACTTTTCACTTAAAGCAGCACTTCCACTGTTCAGTGACTGAATTTAGTCTCCACATTTCCCACATTATCTGTTCAGTGGGCAAATGCATTTCCAAAGGCATTTTCTAAAATAGGCAGGAACTTTAAAAAAAATGAAATTAAATTAAAAGTCACCAGGGCCTGATGACATGCATCCTAGAATACTCAAGGAGCTAATAGAGGAGGTATCTGAGCCTCTAGCTATTATCTTTGGAAAATCATGGGAGACGGGAGAGATTCCAGAAGACTGGAAAAGGGCAAAGATAGTGCCCATCTATAAAAAGGGAAATAAAAACAACCCAGGAAACTACAGACCAGTTAGTTTAACTTCTGTGCCAGGGAAGATAATGGAGCAAGTAATTAAGGAAATCATCTGCAAACACTTGGAAGATGGTAAGGTGATAGGGAACAGCCAGCATGGATTTGTAAAGAACAAATCATGTCCAACCAATCTGATAGCTTTCTTTGATAGGATAACGAGTCTTGTGGATAAGGGAGAAACTGTGGATGTGGTATACCTACACTTTAGTAAGGCATTTGATACGGTCTCGCATGATATTCTTATCGATAAACTAGGCAAATACAATTTAGATGGGGCTACTATAAGGTGGGTGCATAACTGGCTGGATAACCGTACTCAGAGAGTTGTTATTAATGGTTCCCAATCCTGCTGGAAAGGCATAACGAGTGGGGTTCCGCAGGGGTCTGTTTTGGGACCGGCTCTGTTCAATATCTTCATTAACGACTTAGATATTGGCATAGAAAGTATGCTTATTAAGTTTGCGGATGATACCAAACTGGGAGGGATTGCAACTGCTTTGGAGGACAGGGTCATAATTCAAAATGATCTGGACAAATTGGAGAAATGGTCTGAGTTAAACAGGATGAAGTTTAACAAAGACAAATGCAAAGTGCTCCACTTAGGAAGAAAAAATCAGTTTCACACATACAGAACGGGAAGAGACTGTCTAGGAAGGAGTACGGCAGAAAGGGATCTAGGGGTTATAGTGAACCACAAGCTAAATATGAGTCAACAGTGTGATGCCGTTGCAAAAAAAGCAAACATGATTCTGGGATGCATTAACAGGTGTGTTGTGAGCAAGACACGAGAAGTCATTCTTCCGCTCTACTCTGCTCTGGTTACGCCTCAGCTGGAGTATTGTGTCCAGTTCTGGGCACCGCATTTCAAGAAAGATGTGGAGAAATTGGAAAGGGTCCAGAGAAGAGCAACAAGAATGATTAAAGGTCTTGAGAACATGACCTATGAAGGAAGGCTGAAAGCATTGGGTTTGTTTAGTTTGGAAAAGAGAAGACTGAGAGGGGACATGATAGCAGTTTTCAGGTATCTAAAAGGGTGTCATAAGGAGGAGGGAGAAAACTTGTTCACCTTAGCCTCTAAGGATAGAACAAGAAGCAATGGGCTTAAACTGCATCAAGGGAGGTCTAGGTTGGACATTAGGAAAAAGTTCCTAACTGTCAGGGTGGTTAAACACTGGAATAAATTGCCTAGGGAGGTTGTGGAATCTCCATCTCTGGAGATATTTAAGAGTAGGTTAGATAAATGTCTATCAGGGATGGTCTAGACAGTATTTGGTCCTGCCATGCGGGCAGCGGACTGGACTCGATGACCTCTCGAGGTCCCTTCCAGTCCTAGAATCTATGAAACTATGAATCTATAAAATACATCTCCCTATAGCTAACGAACCTGTCACCAAAATTCAAAACTTCACATCTTCACCGCAATACAGAAATAGGGCACTTTTTGAAATGTTAACACTAATCTGAGATTAAAAGTTGTTCCCTTTCCTTCTGATAACTATTTAATGTGTTAATATCCACCATATGATTCCTTTTGCCAATGCTATCCAGCTTCACTCTGCACATAGATCACTGGGCAGCTCCTAACTATGAGGATCCAGGCCAGGACGTGGGGCCAGAGAGGTAACAATGAAGAAAAGTAGTACATGGCAGATACCTATTCCTCAGCCCCACTCCATACACTCTGCTGTTGAGCCAGCTCTGCAGTTGTCTGGCTAGGTTGCTTCACACAGGACCCCAATCTGCCAACCCACATTGTACTTTATATTTCTTTATTCTCCTAATGCCCCAACCTCCCCCCACCCACACATGCGTCTGACGAAGTGAGTATTCACCCACAAAAGCTTATGCTACAATACGTCTGTTAGTCTATAAGGTGCCACAGGTTTAGTATAGACACACCCAGGCTGAAAAACCTGCCCTAGTCCATTCGAAGAGGAGCCACAGGAAGTTTAAGAGATGAAGCAGCTGCCTCTGTATTAGAACTACTATTTCAATAAAAAATTCCTGAATAAATTCAAATTCTGCCTCTTTACCCTTTACAGTGTATTATGCCTTTCCCATTGGTGCTATATTTTTAAGGCCTTTCAACGACTTCTAAATGGAGTAGGGAGACGAAAGGTTAGCCTTACTTTGCAAGGTTATATTCTATATTTGGCAGGAAGTACAATGTGAATAAATTGCACTCTTTCACCAGTGAAAGGGAAAATAGTTATGGGTCTTAAGGAGAGCTAATTTTGGTGATCTAATATTTTTAAGTATTGTTTGCAAACATGATTGGGGTATTATAACACTTCCATTTGTCAAGGAAACCTATGGTAGAAATATGTGCTGTTCCAATCATTTTTTTATGTTCATGTTGTTATTTATTTTATTTTGTGTGTATCGATTTTTATATGGTCATCCAGCAACTAATATTTGTGAAGCTGTGTGAAATACAACAGCATTGCTCATTCCACTAGGTTTTCCAAATGGTGTTTGCATTTTTGTTATCCTGTTCAGGTATAATTCCATATATCCATGAAAGTACATGTTAGTTGCTTAAAAGGGATCAAAGGAAAATGAATTTTCCGTTATTGAGTCACATTTCTCCAATAAAATTGCTCATGGGTCCTCTTTAAAAGTGATACACCGCTGTATTTAATAATAGCATTCTAGTCCAGAAAGTTGTTATATAAAAGAAAGTGTCTTTTTACATTAAAAAAGCAACATGAGCAAATCAAAGCTTAAACAAGACATAATAGGAACTTAAAATCCACAAAACAAATTTCACAGACTGTACTAAAATGTGTGCACTGACTAAAATAAAAGAATGTTTGCATGCGTTCCTTATCTAAACTCATTATGATAGTAGCATAACGAGAATGTGCTTGAAAAGTGAGATATTCACACAACTATTTTGACTGCATTCTTTGGGTTTGAAAAAAAATATTTGGTGTATTTTTAGTGCATGAATGGAGACACCAGGGAGGAATATAACCAAAATGACTGTAGGAGCGGTTTGTGTGCATGCACTACTATAAACCTGCTCTAGCTCCTAAGTAATGGGCATTCTGTATCACTTTGGTTATCTGAATTTTATTGTCTATTACTTTAAATTGCAAGAGGATTTTCTTTAATCCATTATTCTTGATAAGGTAATGATTCTTTAGTGTGTTACCATTTTAGCATCTAACCATGTTGGTTTTTTTAGGCAAGAAAGCAGGGGGTGTTTTTCCACTCATGCATTCTACAAGTAAAACTGTTCTTGGTGCCACCCACAATCTCACTATGCAAGTCAGTTGTGCATAGTTACCTTTGTGAATCGCTGGTACGATGATGCAGGCTCTTTCAGATACGTATGAGAAATGCTCATTGATTGCATACACAAGTTAGCCTTTTAAAAATTTAAGAACTAAGTAATGACAGAAAAGTATATTTATTTAATGTTAAAGACATCTTCAGGAGCAAGATGCAATGGAAATTTTCTTCAAAAATATGAGTTAATATATTTCAAGGTCAATTGAAACAAGGGTGCACTAGGAAAAAAGTGTTTAAACTGCAGCAGATTTAACAGCTTAACCAATAAAGCTACTCTAGCCTTCAGTCAATGGAAAATCAAAACAATGATTTCAAACTATTTTATTCAATCTACAGAGAGGATTACTAGGTGACAGCACATTTTCTTTTTTCTTCTACTACAGAAGTAAGCCTTTTCTCTCATTTTTAAAGATTCCTTTTAGCAGAGTAAATTATGCATCCTTTTCAGGACTACCGCCACAGGGATACAGATGTACATTTAAAAAAAAAAGTTTTATATTTAAATTCTGCCACTTACTAAAAATTGATTTTCAGAGTTACAGTAAGACCTCAAACACCAAATAGTTCAAAAAAAAAATTTTTTTATGAAATCAATTTGCTGCCATAGGCAAAACATAAGATAATGACCCAACACAGAATAATTTACTATATTCAGATTTTTTATCATCATTGGGTTTTTTACAATAATCGGAAAAGTGTCAATGTGGAATTCAAACCATTACATAGATTAAAAGCTCCCCCGCCACCCCCCCCCCCCACACACACACACTTGCTTAAGTCTATAAATTCTTTAGAATAACATTTCAGGCTTTAATAGCAATTAACATATTTCATACCAGTGTACAAGGGGGCTGTACAAAGCGATTCTATAGTAAATTAGTCTGAAAATTGCCTTAATTGTTACGCTAGAAGATGTCCTCTACGTTTTATCTTGGGAAAAAAATCTTTCTGTCTAAATGCCATTATGTGTCATCCCGGCTGAGCCTCCTGCCTAGCGGGGACATTGAAGTTGTGCAGCAGGAGCCGCTTCTCAGGCTTTAAGAACTACAGTAAATCTTCAAACAATTTATCCAAACAAAGGCCAGTGTGTGGAGAGAAAAATACACGGGAAGCAGATGAATAAGCAACATCAATTATGGGGGGGCTGACCTTTCTGCCCCACACCATGGCACAGATTTCACACCAAATCGCAGCAGATTGAAGTTGACATGCCTGGAGTGAAAACACTGGTCCTCACAATGTTGCCACTCTACATTCACAGAGCTATAGAAAAGGAGAGGGAGAAAATGAAGGGAAGGGGAGGGGCATGTGAATGAAAAATCACGCATAATGGGCCTGGGTTTATTTTACAGAGAACAAAATGGCTCAATTTGAGCACTTAGACTGTCGAAATTGGCTAGCGTGAGATACAAGAGGTACATCCAAGGGGACAGTTGAATCAGGTGGCTTCAATGATGAGACCAAAAAGGAAGGAAGAGGGGGGAATTAAATACCGTTCCAGCAAACTCATCAATGTCTTTAAAGATTGTGTCACTTATATATAATGTGTGTGTGTGTGTGTGTGTGCGCGCGCATTAATATACACATCTCCTAAGATATAACTTCTTTCAGAAATCAAGTGGTTAAGGATATTCCTACATAATCTGGCTTTGTTTTGTTACTTTAAAAATGCCATGTTATTTTAAAATGCAGCCTACTGTTATCAGAGATGCATTTTTAAAGAATTACACCGCCTCACAAAATGAAAATTATGCTCACACCAAGAAAAAAGTCATACTGACTAACGTGTATTCCATCTTACAAATTCCTGAATTTAAAATTCAGGTTTTGGCCTTTAAGAGAGTCTATTTAAAGATTTTTTTCTAGATTGGTTGTAGACAGATGATTATTAAATATTTATAAGTCTGTGAAAGGTACTGAGAGCTTTTGCTTTGTGTATAGTGGAATTTTGTTCATTTTTGGGGGGGCGAGGATTTATGAATAATCATTTTATTTGGATGCTTCACAACCAGGTTAGTGTCATGGCAAGTCAGGCAACTTAACACCGTCCATTTAATGTCAACTGAATCTGTTAACACTGCAGTAATAAGAGTTTAAGATTTAATAGTGAATCAGATCAACATCTTTCATTTGATTCCAGAACACAATAATACATGGACTGCTAATATTTCATAATAACGGTAACTAAATACCAGTTCTGGTTTGGATTCAAGAAGATAAGCTTACAGTTTCACTGATTGCTAATCTAAATCAATATTTTATTTTCAAGAAATTTCCCAGGCAAGTATCAATTTGCCAGTGTATTTTGCTGCTAACCATGAGATTCAGGTTTAAGGTATAACGTCTTGAGATGTCAGACCTTGGAGAAGTAGACCTTTAGTTAATGATGGTGATAGTCACACACAGGGCCAGATTTTAAGCCCAGATCTACAGGGCTCACCACTGTCAAATACAAAGAATAAAAAAATACTTGCTACCCTTCTCCCAGTTACAGCATATATAAGAACAAGGCTTCTCAAATTATGCACATCAGAAAGCTCCGAGTCTTCAGTAAGGTGGTACGGAAATGGAAAGGAAAAATTACAACAACCACATTAGCGTGCACAAACTCACTTCCAAGTCTGGAGTGCTCTGCTTGACTGGATGACCAGGAATAGTTTTAGAATTGGCCAAAAGAAAATCCATAATGAAACCAACATTTTGACTTTACATCCCTGTTGGGAGACAACCAACAACATGATCTCCACCCTTTTGAAGACAGTCTTCAACAGGTGAGCAGACCCAGACTTAGCCTTTTGTTATTTTTACTTCATATAGTACAACAAAAGGGCTCATGGTGAATAGGATATAACACACCACGTCCTTGATGCACAAACACAACCCCGAAGTAGGAACCTGGAAATCAGAGAGCAATGCTAGTGGCTTAATGGACTATGGAGCTGGCCACTGAGATTTCATTACCTCTAAACATGCAACATGATATATTTGATGAGCTACTGATATATTTCAATACTGTATGATGCCACCTACCACACCGAACTCAGAAAGGGCATCTTTATGCTTAGAAAGGCCAACCACAGACACAAAGGCAATCATTAGAGAACTGGTCTTCCTCGGTCTAGAAATTAATACAATGAAAGGGCAGTTAAACCCCAAATTCCAGGTACAAAGTTTATTCAAGTGTTCTGATTTCTCCCTCCCCTATCTTCCTGCAAGCCAGCCTGACCTTTCCATCCTTCCAGCTTGTTACTAGGTCCTGATCTGCATGAGTCCCATTAGCGCAAGAGGTTGACTATTCCATCTCTCACAAGCATGGACTCATTAATTCTTCTGTTCCAACCAATTCCTTTCTTCTCTCACTGACTCCCAACCAGTCTGTTCTTCCTTTGTTACTGTCCAACTAAGTTCCGTATGTAGCATCAGCAGGTCTATTGGATTGGTTAATGTCTTTAAAACATCTTATGCTCTGCGGCTTACCTGGATAACAGGAATAAAACACGCTTTACCTCTCCAAATCTGTTGAGCACTGTGAACCCAAGAGTTTCAGCTTTAAATCATTATTTAGAGGCTGCAGTCACAAAGTCCACGTTGTAGGATTGTAAAGTAAAGAGAATGAGTCTAATCATCAGGAAAGTGGAAATAAGGCAGATACCCTGCACAAGATCAATCCCTGTTAGTCAGCCATCCAGCCAGAGGCAGGTTTGATATCAGCTCTGAGGGATCTCACCCATTTTCCCAGCTCTTGAAAAAGTGCTAAGGAGTGGCCATTGGCAAAAATGAAACTCAGGGGGAAACAACGAAGAAAGAAAAATTTGAGCATGTGCTTCAAAGCTCTCAATCAGTCAGTCCTGCTGTGAAGGCCCTTGTCTAAACTACCTCTGATAAAAGCATAATATTTTAAGTTTAAATCCATTAGAATCACTTTCTATCACGCTCCTCAAAAACAACATCTGAAATTGGCACGCCCAATAGACACACTCATGGCTGGCTCATAAAGTTACCAGAGAAAACTCTCAAAAGGACAGACGCTTGCATGGCAATATAATACTATTATAGAGAACTCTTACTATGCAGAACATTCTGTATTAGCTGAACCACAGATTAAAAGTGCAGAATTTGGGGGGGAGGAATTTAATTTTGTTTTTACAAAGATCCCATGCCCAGTGTAATAATCTCAAGCCGTGTAATACTATGGAGACAATAATGGCACAGCTAGGCCAGCATAACCCCTAATATAAATGCAGCCTACACTGATTAAAGGGGCATTTCTGTCAGTGTAGGAACATCACCTCCTTAATGAAGTAGCTGTGTCAACGGAAGCATATTTCCCTCAGCATAGCTGCATCTACACTAAGGGTTGGCATAGCTATGTCAGTCCAGTCTGTTTTTTTCACACTCCTGACCTGTGTAGCTATGTCAACCTAATTTTTAAGTTTAGACCAAGCCTGAGTTATTTTCCCCACTCCACAGAGACTAATCTAAGATGTTAGAATAAAGAAACATGAAAGAAAGATCTTCCAGAAACACAGGCTCATTGCTACAAATCTCACATTTACTAAGGCCATCCTGTAAATCAAATGGTCCCAGCCTGAGTGAAACACTAAAATGCACACACGTATTGACATGTAGGCAGTTATAAATGCATATGTATGTACATATATTCACACACTCGTATGTGCATGCATATTTTTGTTGCACAAACACGGAGCGGACATAGTTCTATCAACTCAGATAGCAGTAGATCCCTCTATAGTCCATTATTTTAAAATTCACTAGATATTTGACAAGAGTAATACTTACCCAAGGTATAGCAGTGAAAAACTGTCTTTATTTCTAAGATTTCACACATTTCCTAATTAATTCAAGGGGACTTATAGTTTTAGATAATATTTTTCCTTTCAACACTTGCCACCTAGCAGTTGGTATAATGTCAACACTTACATTTTTTTTCTAACCAAAATCATTTTTAAAACATTTTTATCCTAAAATGTTCACCTCGATTTCTCAAAAATTATCTTAAAGATAAGAGATTTCTTTCCATTTCAGTCCCACAACAAGGAGAATGTCAGCACAGCTTTTTTGACAGACAAATTATTGAATCAAAGAAAGAATATGCCATTAAGCCCACAGGTTAGGAAGTGTCAGGAATGGTTTAAAGAGATATCCCATTTATCTTCAAAACATGCACGGAATGTCACTAATGTGTGTTTATCATGTATAATCAGACAAAGAAAATATCGAAATAAAGTACTCCTGCATACAATAGAAGTCTCCTTCCATCTCTCAAGATATCAGTGCTATTCAAATAGAATAATAATGATGAAACCTCTTTCTTGAAAATGGAAATCAAGTGAAATGTAGATAGAAATGATTTTTTGTAGTTGATGTACATTTCTAAAGTGCATTAACAGGAAATCCAGAACTTTTTAGGTCAATTATATTGTCAGTATTGTCAATGCCACTGAAATGAATACCTAAGCAGTGCATATTCCTGATGGAACAGAGTTAGAGAAGAAATCCTGTATTCTATTACTTGGAAGATAGTGACTAGAGAGATACATTTGAAGGTTTACTTTGTTACAAATCTTGGGTTTTTTTTCCCCCTTAATCAGTCAAAACCAGACAATTCTACTTATTGTTGGATATAAAAAATAAATTGATCTGAAGTCCTTGGTCTTTTCCTTTCCTTTTCTTTTCAGCCCTTTGGCTCCAATATCTGAAAGCCTATTTTTGGTAGCCAAGTACATTACAAATATTAATTCATTCCTTTTGTAAGAGATTTTCCAAGACAAGATGCAACAGGTCCATAAAGTATACTAAAATGTAGGCTTAGAGTTAGAATACTAGGCAGCTTTTGTCCCACATATCTAAAATGTATCAGAAACCAAAACTATGACGACATATTGCTGGGTAAGTGGTTTTGCTAGGTGAGCTGAATACATGCTTCATTTGTATCATTTTGAAGATGCTACTACTCACCTGAACAGAATTTGAAACAAATATAGTTACTTAAAGTTTAAAGACAAGGGTCCCATTGACAACGGAAAAAAAATCACTTTCCTCCTCCTCTCTGTCCCTTGCTAAAATCATATTGATGTAATAGACAATTTTCTTCCATGCAAATTTTTAAGAAGTTGTAGATATACATTGTTTCTTGTAAGATAAACAGAAGTGGAAGGAACATGTTAGCTACAACACAACATTATGGGGGAAAACTTTTTGAAATTTTCTAGCCATAATTAAGTTGGAGTTTAAAGAGGGCAAAATTCTAATAAATCTCCTACATCAGCAGGGTGAACAGAGGTGGGTCTAAGGAGAAGTAGTATTCTGCAGAAGAAAGGAAGAGAAGGGGGAAAAAGAAAGACATTCACTGGGAAAGGAACACAGCGTTTTTAAGACACTCAAGTAGGGTGACCAGATAGCAAGTGTGAAAAATCGGGATGGGGGTGGGAGGTAATAGGAGCCCATATAAAAAAAAAGCCCCAAATATCGGGACTATCCCTATAAAATTGGGACATTTGATCACCTTACACTCAAGCCTTATCCCAGAGAACAGCAGAAAAAAGAGAATCATAAGCAGATCTGAGAACGCAGGGAGAGAGAAGACCAAGGAAGAGAGAGAAACAAAGCAAGAGTCAAAGACAAGTGGCCATAAAAGATGTATTAAGTTCACAGATTGTCCCCTAGGTCTCTAACCCTTAGAGGTGTTAAGAGATGTTACCAGACAAGTGTGTGCAACACTTTGTATTAATTTGTTCTTGCCAGCAGATGTGAACTATACCTAGTTAAATTTTTAATACTGCATTTTGAGAAACATACTAAAATGAACTATAAAATGACTCGCTATATGTAGCACGTATTAGAGAGTTTAATTTTCCTGAAACTTGTAAGCAGTTTGTCAAAATATTCAAATTGTATTACAGAGGGATCTAACTCTATATTGTAGCATTCATAAGGAAATGCTAGCATTACATTTACCTTTGCCCTGTCCCTTTAAGGATTTGTGTGCTGCTGAAAAGGACAAAGGGAACACAGGTCTGAGGAGCAGGAGATGGTCCCAAAAGGGTTTTGGTGTGTTCAGGACAGACTTGGTAGCAATGGGGCATGTGCAAGGTAGAGAGGGGTGTGTGTGTGTGTGTGTGTGTGTGTGTGTGTGTGTGTGTGTGTGTGTGTGTGGGTGTGTACACACTATGTTTCAAAAAAACCCTCCAGTTTTAAAATGATCCCTTGTCTGGGACTGTAACATTGTTTATTGGCTTTGCTGGTTCTTTGGTCCAGGTATGCTGATGTCAATTCTGGTGGCCAACAGAGTTAGTATGACCTTTCAGTTATTTTTTTTTAAAGAGTCTAGAAAAATACATCCATTTCCTATGCCTTAAAAGGCTGAATTACATTAAATTCCTTGAAAGCACAAGTGAATACATACAACCAAGAAGCTGCTTCATGCATATCTGCATTTTTCGAGCACTTATTTACTATATTATAAATATATTAAGTTAATATATAAATAAATATATAAATAAATTAAGTTAATTTTCTAGATTCTTTAGAAAATGGAAAGGTGTAACTGACTCCTGTTGAGAAAAAGAAATTGATTTATAAGTAGTAATAAGTGCTTGAAAAAAATATTCTAAATTACATATAATTGCATTATATCTCATACATTTTCCATATACATAAGTTGTACTTTCGAATACATTAATCTCTTATGACCTTAAATGTGCAAGGATAGCCTTGTAAGTCACAGGACTGGGGCACTGGGAGATGCATATTCTTTTTCTGGTTCTGCCCCAGATTTCCTGTATGACCGTTGGAAAGTCACTTTGTTTCTATGCCTCAGTTTGCACATTTATAAAATATGCCTACTTCACGGAGGTGTTGTGATGCTTAATTAATAGTAAAAGGATTTCAAGAGATAGAGACAAAGAAGTTATATTTTGCAGCTTCTTGTTTCACTGAATACACACTGAGTCAGCTGGAGCCTATGGGAATTCCATGCAGAGATGGCTTGGCTTGGCTTGCAGGATCAGGCTTTAAGTGGGAAAAGTGTTACTGTTTAAAAAAGTCTCTGCTGTTCCTGATCCTGCTACATGCAGAGGGCTTTCAAACCTTCGACCATGCAAGAAGCTGTTAGCACATCTCAATGCTTGGCCCTACGTCCACTTATATTTAACTGTAATATATCAAGAACACAGTGAAATTGGGGGAGGGAGGAGAATGACTCTTGTTCAAATCCTACTTCAGTGAAGTCAATGGCAAACTCCTTATTGACTCAAAGGGGGCATGATATCACCCCAAATGGTTTGTTTTGGAGAAGTATCAACATTTCACAAAATTCAAAAGCTTTCTGGGTTTCCCCTGACTATAGTGAAAGCCAATCAGATATGGTCCAGGTTCTTTACTTGGATATGCATACGACTTCAATGCAAGCCCAGAATGCATATCTGAGGATAGAATCTGGCCCTTAATCTTTAATTTGCACCAAAATCTACAATATTAATTCTATTTAAATGTGGACCTAACATTGTGTGCAATTTTCCCACTTATTCTGCTGTGAAAGAAGAATTGTCAGATTTCTCTTGCTAAGGACTAAAGCATACAGCATTCTAATATCTCTGGAAAGTCCATAAAACAAACTTGGACATGTACAAAATTTCCCATTAGTCATACAAAAAAAATTTCATTATTCATTAAGCAATAAGGGCCCGATCCAGTATCCACTGAAGTCAATAGGAGTCCTTCTAGAGATGTGGAAGTTTAGGACTTCACATAGGCCTAAGGTTAAGCAAGTGTTTCAAAGTCAAAAAGATTAAAACTAACATAAGGTTAGAGTTACCTCTTCTGAAAGATCTTCATTCAAGGGTGGAATGTTGAATTTCCCAACATTTTGTCCAATGGATTTTTTTAAAACTTAAAATTAGATTGACATCATCAACTTTTCCCAAAGGCAACTGGCTAACCTTAAATTTTCCTGTGAGCTGTTCAATAATTCACTATATCTATTCTGCTGTTACCACCACAGCCTATAAGTACAGGTGAAGCTTCCAGTTGTCTATGATATACCCCTTGCTATGGCAAGGGTATGCTGTTAATACTTGGAGCCTTCAGTGCTCTAAAAAGTTGAGAGGTAGACAAACATTTTTAGCTCCTCAAAAGTTGCAGGTTAAAAAAAAAGGTATACAGCAGGAGAAAAAAAACGCAACACGCTAGAAAAGTAAATAAAAAATAAATCAAAAGAGAGATATAAGACAGCGTTCAACTCTTTGCCTCTTGAAAATTTAAATGAATACTCCTTGAGAGCAAACTACAAAATGCTAACCTTGAAGTGTTGAGTGGCAGAAAGAATTATGGGTTATTGTACTGTCAAAATGCCAGACAGCTGTATGTTGAGTTACTGTGTTATTTAGACAATCAGAAACTTGGAAGCTAATGTGACATATTTTTTTCAGTGTGAAAGCTCCTGACACGCGTCATGATAATTTCTAAAGGGACAAAATGTTATATAAAAAACATAGTGCCTTTATGAAACAGCCTCACAGGTACAACACCACTGCAAGTAGAATTCATGTTAAATATATATATAAATATATAGTTAAATAGATTCAGGATACTAACAATTAAAATCACTAATAGATGGTTGGTTTGCTTTCATATATTTTTAATTTTTTCCCTATTTGGAGGCACTACCAGACACTCCCATGCCCAGTCTTTCATTCTAGGTCCAGATACTTTAACTTAGTTCTGACTTTGCCCCAGCCCTCCACTGTAGTCCCCTTCTGATCATGCTTTCTCTCCTGGCAGGAAGATGGAGCATACTACCTCAGCTGAGATGGGCATTAACAGCTGCTTTGTGAAGTGGTATGAAGAAAGACGCAGAAAAAAATTTAATTGATTACATTTCTCTCTACTCCAAAACAGCTCAATATTCCTTGGGTCCAAGGTGTATTCAAGCTCCAACAGATAGGTGTACTAAGAATTCCCTTAAATACAGATATCTCTCTTTGCATCTTGATATGGTCCCACCCTAATCTTACTGGGTCAAAACCCTTATTTGTATTCCTAGCTCTTAAACACACAGGAATTGCCATGCTGGTTCAGACCGTTGGTCCATCTAATCCAGTATCGTGTCTTGGACAATGGTCAGCACCAGATGCCTCAGAGCAAGGTGCAGGAACCCTTACTGTAGGCAGAGGCTGTATAAACTGCCCCCATGAAGGTCTCATCCTAATTCCTAATAGTTATAGATTGGTTTAAGCTTTCAAGTGTGGGGGTTTACCCCTTCAATAATGCTTTGTTTGTATTAAACTGTGGATGTGCTGGTTATCCAGATAAACATCCAATCCTACTTTTAATTTACTAAATTCTTGATCTCAAAATATCCTGGGTCATTGAGTTCCACAGTCTTATTGTGCAGGATGTGAAAAGGTATTTCCTGTTATCAGCGTTGAATTTTCTACCTTTCAGTTTTGTTGACTGTCCTCTGGTTCTTGTGACAAGGAAGAACAGAAACTCCCAGTATACCTTCAGACCATTCATTTTTATATACTTTTGTCATGTCCCCTCTTATTAGTCTCTTTTCTAAAATAAACAATCCCAGTCTTTTCCATCTCCATCCATTTGAGTTTTTCTATGCCTCTAATCACTTTCATCATCCTTCACCAAACCACCTCTACTTCTGAAATAACCTTTTAGAGATAGGGTGACCAGTACTAAGTAGAGCATTCTAGATGAGGCTGCACCATTGATTCCCATAAAAGTATATTTTCTATGTTATTCTCCAGCCCGTTCCTTATGCATCCTAAGATCTTGCTTCGTTTTTTGACCACAGCTGCACATTGAGCAGAACTCTTCATAGAGCTACATACTGTGATGTCAAGGTCCATTTCGTGAGTTGATACAGTGATTTTAGAACCCTGTAAGATGGAAGAGCAGTTCACATTTTCTCATACAATGTGCATTACCTCAATCAACATTGAGTTTCATCTGCCATTTTGTTGCCCATTCCTCTAGCTTGGTTAAGTCTGTCTGAAGTTTCTCAGAGTCTTCTCTGGGCTTAACTAATCTAAATAACTTTGCCATCTGCAAATCTTTCTACCTTGCAGCCCACCCCCTGTTCATACCATCAGTAAATGTATTAAACACCAGGCCTAATTCTGAATATTGAGGCACCATATTGTTAATCTTTTGCCATGATGAAGACTGGCCATTTATTCTCACTCCCACCCCCATCTCTTAGCCAGTTTTTGATCCAGATCCATTTTTTGATCCAGATCGATATTTTGCCTCATTCCATGACTATCTAGTTTTTTTTGCATCCTCTTGTGAGGGAACTTGTCAATAAAATACAATATACTCAAGGAAAATGAATGACAAACAGGCAGGCAGATTTGAGAGCAACCAATAGGTGAACAAAACAGTTGAGATATTACATAAAGTAGAGGCCTGAAACTAGTACTTTCAAGATTTCTTATTCCCAGATGTTAAGCAAATTTTCCTGGAGTCTTCAGTACATTGCAGCCCATTGTTCTCATTCTATATATACACATTGAGAGAACATTTATGACATTAATGCATTAGACATTTCCATTATAAATGGTTTTGGTCTTTTGTTACCATACCTAAAAGAACAAACCTTAGAATTTACAGTACAGTGTTCAGTAACTTGTTTAGCAGTGACATCCACATCCTTTTATAGTGGTTTCTAAACTATTCAACCAGTGTTAAACTTGATTTTTAAAAAGTGTGTCCCATAATCATTCCGTGCATAACCTAAAACTCTCCTGCGCCCAATCTTCACCTACTGAACACCAAAGAAAAAAAACCTTTGTGCTCACTCTCAAAATACTAATGCCAGGACACTTTATACTTTTGCATGCTACCATAATATAAATATTTACTGCTAGCAGAAATTCAAGCTCAAAGTTGAGACTTTTTTTCACAAAACTTATTAATAAAAATGTTCTCTCTGTATTTTACTTTTTTATTCTCAGTAAAACAGGAAAGGGCTAGAGGGGGAGAAAGGATCATTTTAATGTAAATATTCACCACTTCAGCACACATTCATGAGACAGATATGTGTTGCTTCACTGTGCAAGCTGAGTGAAGTTCAGAAAGTGAACAAAATGGTAGAAACAGTGAAAAGTAAGTTAGATTTTATCAGTATCTATCTTAGAAGATGTTACTAATAACACAAAGACTGCCTTTTGTTTCATCTTTCCTTTAAAAACAAGTATCTGGGACCTTAAAAACATATTTCAAGGTAGCAGGTCATGCAGAACTCAGATGATTAATTCTTTTCTTCTTCCACGGGAATTTTTATTTTGTGCTTTTGAATTACATTTATTCTGGACAAATATTAATAGGGAAAAATGGCCAGCATGGACTTTGTTTAATGGCAAAAAGGAGGAAGACCAGCAGCATTTTTTTAAAGTTATTTTAATAAGACTTTGGTCCTTGGCTTCTCAAATGATACCATAACAAACAGCTATGATGTATCAGTAAACTTAACACTGTCAGTAAATTCAGCCTTATTTAAGGTAAGGAAGGCACACTGGCCAAAAAAATAAAAAAATCATAAAGGTCAAAGTACCATGCACCAAAACTTACTCTATGTACATGAAATTGAGTTGTTAGAAATGAAAATCAAGGGTCCTGTCAGCATAAGTGCGCAAACCAGAAGGGTGACTTCCATTGACCTCTGCGACATTTTCTGCTCCAGGACTGGAGCCTCCAGCCAGCCCCCTGCAGCTCCTAGCCCTCATGCGGCGGGGGGAATCCCCCACAACTGCCCAGCCACAGCAGGGAAACCCTGCAGCAGCCCAGCCCTGGGGGGCAGCGGGAGACCCCAGAGCTCCAACTCGCTGCAGGTGGCGAGGAACCCCCCTGGAATTCCCTGATGCTGTGGGGACCTCCCAGAGCTGCTCACCTCCGCCCCCGGGGGGTGGGGAGAGGAGAGACTCAGAGCTCCCACTCACCACAGTGGCGGGTGACGCCAAAGTTCCAGCAGCAGTGGGTGCTGAACCCGCCTCCCCATTTTGTCAGGGATATTTTTAGTAAAAGTCAGGGACAGATCACGGGCTTCTGTAAAAATGTTTGTATTGCCCATGATCTGTCCCTGACTTTTACTAAAAATATCTGTGACAAAATTTTAGCCTTAGCAATCAACAATGATAAATGGACTGGCGCCACTAAGGGTATGGCTACATTGCAGCTTGGAGCATGCATCCCAGCCTGGGTAAATAGACACATGCTAGCTCTGCTCAAGCTAGCGTGCGAAAAACAACAGTGTGAACATCGTGGCATGGGTGGTGTCACGGGCTAGCTACCTGAGTTTGGATCCAGGGGCTTGGGAGGGTTTGTACAAGTAGCTAACCCGAGCTGCTCCCCATGCTGCAACATCCACATTGCTACTTTTGGCATGCTAGCTCAAGCAAAGTTCACACGTATCCATCTGACCAAGCTAGAAGGTATGCTCCCATCTGCAGTGTAGACTCATCCTAAGAGGCTAGCAAAAATTACAACAGCTTTGATTAAAAAGTATTTCCTTGCATAAGAGAAGTTTAATTGTTGTTAAAACAGATGAAAGAACAGCTGAATATCCCTATTGGAAGTGCATTTACAGACATGACTGAATTTCCAGGATGTTTTATCTTGGATTTGCTTAATGCAGATTTTGAAGATGATGCACACACCCCCACCCAATACAACTGAGCATGTAGAAGCATAGCATCAATACTGTTGCTTTTACTAGTTTACTGTACTTTCACAATAAAAAAAATACATTATTCAGGCACCTAGAGAACAAAAACTTTTATTTCTATTCAGCAGTGATAACATTTGACCCTCAATTCTGGCCCCACAGCCACCCAACCCAGAATTAAACTACATCACTTTTAATAAAAATTATTAGCTTGTAACCCACAAATGAGCACCTATTTTACACATGCTTTTTAAGTGCAGACCAGGAGTTCCCATCTCAGTCAGTTCCTTGAAGAGATCAAGAAATAACATGGCAGACGACATTTTCGACTCCCACATGTGCAGTGAACTCTGAATTTCTCTACCATCTCCATGTGACGAACTAGAGGTCTCAAACTTGATGGGCATTATTTAATTCCTAACCAATGTTCCATGGCAGTGAGTTGGGAAGGCAAAGTTTGCACTGCATCAGAGTTTTGCACCCAGGAAATACTGGACTATCATAAAAATTGTGTAAGGTCTGATCCCTCATCAAATTAAAGCTAACATTTCTGCTAAAATATGTTTCAATTATACTGGATCTGTTAAGAAAGAAGACCTTCCTCATTTAAAATCCTTTTTTTCCAGCTTATTAATTTTTATTTTTATTTGACAGTTAACCTAATGCTAAGATAATACAGTATAACTTTAATGCTTAAAATTGATACATTGCCATACGGCATGCTTTGTGATGGATGGGCTCTGACTTTATATGAGGAGCCAGGCAATTTGATTACTCTTGTTCTTGTTTAGCATTGGCGATGAATATTTTATAGATTAACATTAGGCTAACCCAAAAATAATAAAAATACGGTTATTATAATTTTCTGAAAAACATAGGAATGTCATTATCTTCAAAGCACTTCTGCAAATTTAACAGTGTGAAAACTACAGCCAGATAAACAAAAGCCAAAGTAGCATTTACGTTGTATGTTCCATTTTCTGAATCATCTTTTGATTTAATCATTTTTACAACATTCAAAAATTAGCAGCTATGGGCCTGATTCATCCAAGAATCTCTGTCCTGTCCCTGTTCATCTTATAGGTTATTTACACAGTGAGAGCTCATGGCATGATTTTCTGCACAGTGGTCATATTCATAGCATGTGTTTCAAATGTACCAACCTCTCTTCCATAACCTACATGTACAATAAATTAAAGGGAAGGGAAAACTGATTTTACTGGTCAAGACCAAAGTTCAGGGCGCCTGCAAGAGGAAGTAACAAGGATGATTCAGGTTTCCGAGCGCTAGCCGTGTTAGTCTGTATCAGCAAAAACAATGAGGAGTCCTTGTGGCACCTTAGAGACTAACAAATTTATTTGGACATAAGCTTTTGTGGGCCAAAACCCACTTCATCAGATGCATGGAATGGACATACAGTAGGCATATATATATACACAGTACATGAAAAGATGGGAGTTGCCTTACCAAGTGGGGGGTCAGTTCTAACAAGACAATTAACTGACAATTAACATCTGATGAAGTGCGTTTTAGCCCACGAAAGCTTATGCCCAAATAAATTTGTTAGTCTCTAAGGTGCCACAAATATTCCTCGTTGTTTAAGAATGATTCACTTATGCTGCTTTTATACCAATTCAATCCCACTGACTTGAGAATAGGAGAGATCAGACTCAAGCCCTTTATCACAAAGAAAACAGTGTATGATTTACTCTCCTTGCATTGCATCAGGTCTTTCTGTTGCCATCAATTCTTGTAGGAGATGCACAAAAACTGATCAGGTAAAATAACAGAGCAACAAATTTCCAATTATTTTAAGCCAGAACAAGTTTCTAACTTCTAGTGAACAGGCATTCTCTGATCTGGCTACTTAAATATCTGTTTATTTTATTTCTTTTTCAAGTGCATTAATTCATTACCTCAGTTTACCACCTGCCATTATCTGTAGGAAAAATTCTATATCCTAAGGCATTCCTGCTCCAAGCAGCAATACATTCCTATAGTCTTCAATTCTGGTCCGTTCTTAACCAAAGAAAAATCTGGATGCTTGACATTGCAAAATTACTTGCTCTACTAGGACACATGTGCCCATTCATTTGCCAGGACTTCAGTGTAGGATATGTAGTATTATCAGTCCACTTTCTAAAAGCCAGACTCCTCAGCAGCATAACAAACACTTGGTTCACTGAATGAGGTTACTTACTCTGTTATCTACACAAATATTCTTAATCATTTCCCCTCATATGCAAAGTGTTTATTTCTTATTTATAGTTATAAATAAAAAGCCGGTAAGATATTTTAAAGGCAGCTTTCGAATGGCAAAGACGCTTTCCAACTTTAAGAATCAGCATTCCTCTTTCTATGCACATTTCATTATAAAGGGGTTTACCATAAATACTGGAATTTGAATTCCACCCAAGTAATGCATTAATAGATACTAAACCATTAATAATTTCTGTACTTTTTCATAAATGGGCAAAGTCCAATAAATAAACGATAGCTCTTACATATCAGAGCAGGGTTAACAAGTACCAAGGAGATTTCAAAGACAAACTACTTGCAGGGGCTGCCAGAAGGTAAGATACATAATGATGCCACAAATTCCAGGGACCCATTTTTTACTGTCCACTCTGGCAAGTATCTAAAATTAAATGCTAAGCAGAAATTTGCCCTGAGCTATGACATATAGTAGTTTAGGTAAACAATCTTTAAAATTAAAAACAGATTCTTGATAATAAATCCCAACATATATATCTTGATAACAGACAACACTCCCGTATAAATCAACAGCTCTACTGCCCCCTGAAACCTTTCCAAATTAGACCAGATGATTCACCAGAAATATTTCAGCCTTCTCACCTGTTTAATAAAGACCAGCAATTAATGCCTATTTTGGAGGATGAAGAAGGCGGCAGTATTTAAATATTAAACCCGAACTGAAAGCAACTGGGATAATCAACAAAAGGGGACTGATCAAAGGGGACAGGATGCTGGATTTTCATTGATCTCAGCTTCCTCTGGCCATGTGGATTATTTTGATTCCTGCCTTTTCCCTGAAACCTGAAGAGGTATGGTAGGAACATGCTATACTGACTGGAAGAGCTACCAAGGTATTTTATGATCAGATTCTGTGCTCCTGTTTGATATTGGGATGTGCCTTGGAAATGCATACACTTTATTATCCCGTCCAGCCTAAACCCCAAACATCATCGTTTTTCTAATAATTAGTGACATTATTTGTTACATGTAATAAATAGACAAGACCCTGGCCTTAGCTGTGGTCATTTTGCACCAGTCCACTTGGGCGAAATAGCTGCACAGTCTGTTTATTAGATGGCTCTACAAGGATTCCCTACATCCTAAAGGAAATTCCTAGCTGGTAGAGGGCCAGCACTTTACCTCTTCCCACCCTCTATCCAGGCCAGGGGGCTGTTGTACTCCACCAATTTTCAGCTGCTAGAATAACCCCTTGAGGGTCATCACCTGGAGGTGCAAGTTAGAACAGAACTGAGGTTGCTCTAACTTGACTGGGGGTCCAACTGAATTGGGGGTGAGTAGGCAAAAGAGAGGGAAGAGTATAAAGTTAACCTTTTCTGGACCCAATGATTTAACCTGATATTAGTTATGAAAATAGTCCATTTTTCAGTTAGTTTCCTTGTGAAACCACCCCACAATCTGCATATGTATTCTGCGTATTTCACCAGGATGTTTGACAAATATCTGCCAGTCAATAGACAGTTCATAAAGTATTTACTTTGAATTTTCCTTATTCTCATTGTGAGACTGGTCACCTGAGGTTGCAGAGTATTCTTGCAGCTCTTTGTCTGATGACAAATTTTTGTAAGAGGAGAATAATGAACGGTGAATAATGCAATTTTGCAACTACATTTTCAGATAAATATTCATTTTTGCACAATTATTTTCATCTGAACACTGGCAAACAAGGGAAATGATGACCCTATGAATTACAGCAAACCAAGCTAGGCTTTTATTTGCAAAAATATTTGGAAATTAGGTTTTGGAGGAGAGGGTTGTTAAAAGGTTTTGATCTCCTTTTAGTAACAATATTCAGCTACTGCAGAATACTTGGGATAAGTAGGGCAACAATAACCATACTCTCATGCTCTTGGTAAAGTGCAATATACATTTGTAACAAAGTTAGTCAGCTGAGGGACATCTTGGTCTCTAAAATATATTATCTGCCTCTTAGTTAGTTGGAATGGTTTTATCTGGTGATGCAGCCAGAGAATGAGAAAAATGGACTTCATTGGGAAGGGAACTCTGAATGAAAGCTGGTATAACTTTTAAGTCCTTTGATCACCTATTTGGTCTGCACGATGCCCTGCTATGGGCAAACGAAAACCAATTTTGCCAAACATGAGTCAGGGAGACAAAACAAAGCCAAAGATCAACCATCCTTTAGAGAAAAAAGAAAGAAAAAGAAAAAGATGTAATTGTAGCAGGGGGGCAATATTTTATATGAAAATTATATTCACAAGTAATGACAAATACAACTGAACATGAAGAACAATCTTGTCTCAGGCTTCTTAACAGATAATGACTTCAAGGTCATTCCATTAGTGATCACTGCAGCTTTTAAATGAAACACATATAACCCCGATCCAATTAATGAAAGTATCCTACATTTCTTATACATGCTAATGTTGAATGAATGTTTAAACCTTGGTCATTCACTAGTGCATGGACTATAAGTCAAAATCAGAGAACCACAATAACATTACTGAGCAAAAAAGGGCTTTAGCATATTTAGACTGATTTAATTTTACCTTGCGTTTGTCCCAGTATTACAAGAATAAGCAGATTTTCTTCTTGTTTAAGTGCCAAAAACATTTTTGAAACATAATTTTTTTACATTCACATTTCTAATAGCATCAAAAACATTTTTCTCCTTTTCTATTAGTTCTTTGCTTCTTTGCATGTTTTCTCTTATTGTTTTTAACTTCTGTTCATTTGTATCCTTTTTCTGTCCCCCCCCCACCACCGCCTCTTCTTCCGCCTTTCTCCTCTGCCTTCCTTTTTACTACTCTCATTTGACCCTCTCCAAAATTAGTCTTCCTCATTCTGTTGCTCCATTCCATGTACAAGTTGAGCAGAGTACCAAAGTGAAACTGACAAGGAGTAAAATTTTCAAAAGACATCTAAATGCCCTAGGAGCTTAAGCAACATTCTCAAAGGTGACCTGGGCACACTGAGTAACCTATCTATTGAAAGCCAATGGGATTTAGACTCCTAAGTGCTTAAATCACTTTTGAAAATGGAATTTAGCTGATGCTAGAATTTAGCTCATGATCTTTTAAATAGTATATAGGTGCTCTACTAACATAGGCACCATTGTCAATTTCATTTTCTGTTCTACACCCAAATCTTACATGAAAGTTCCATAGAATTCAGTGAAAAATTATAGCCTCTCTCTAGGTTTTTTTTTTTTTTTAAGCAAGCTTAAGAATTAAATGAGACTGCCATCCCTGCTATAGAATTCATAGGTTAGTTTAAAAATTGTACAGAAAGGATATCATTCTCTCCTATTTTCTGTAGCATTTCTCCATAAAGGAGCAAGAAGCAGAGACTCTCTCTGTGCTACGCCAGTAGGGATTTGTTCATTTCCGTCTTTGGGACATGTGCACCAAAAGTTTGCTGTGCCTGACCATCACTGTATTGTTGCAAGTTGGCTGTCAATCCCACACTTTTCTCAATGAGATATGAAAGTATAATTCTAAGTCACCCAAGTCGAAATGGATCAGCAACATCAGGATTTTGAACTCTTTTCAATAGGCCCTAGTGAAAAACAACCTTAGGCTTCTAGTATGAATTCAGTTTTATAGATGAATGCATATCAGCAAAGCAAGACTCATTTTGATCCAAGTTAAGATATCTTAATTCAACTGTCCCCACTGCTTTCAGCATCACTGAAATATTTATCTCCCTGCCTCAACAAATAGATTTAATTCCCCTAAACATCTGGAATCAATTATACTACCTCAAACTATCTTTTGCACATAGTCTTCCGAAGAAGACAGATGATGTTAAATTATCAAACGTATAATGATCTCTGAGAGCAGTGATCATCATAGCCTCTGTGGCAAAAACCATCCAAGCAAAACAAAAAAAAACAAAAAAAAAGGAAGCATTTTGAAAGTAGAATTAGGCCTTATCGAACTTTCTCTGTCCTGCTTCCACATTCTCTTCCTCTCCTGTCCCCCTGCAAATCGATCGTGAAAAGAGTAAGACCCCCCAATCCTTCAATCACCTACACTCAAGTGCTTAACCTGACCATTGACTTCAATTGGACTATATACATGTGCAAACTTAAGCATCTGCTTTAAATGTCTATAGGATTGGGGCATTAATTTTTAAGAGGCACCTTTCATTGATAGCAAACATGTTGTTGGGAGCTCTTCATGCTGCCAGCTATGGTCCTAAAGTACTCCTTGTAATCAGAGTCCAGCTCCCTACTCTGTACCTATGGTTAAACGAAATATGAGGAGCATTTCCAGAAGTAGGACCAGTGGCAATAAATAATACGTCACCATTTTGCATTATAAATATCTACTATCCTGAACACAGTGACTTGTAAAGGGTGGTTCTTCACAAAATATGTGATAGCACAGTTCTCAGACTTTTGGCTCAAGAAGTGATGCCGACTGAATTAACAAGCAGTTTTGTAAAATGGCAAAATCAAGATCTATGCTTCCCCATATGAAAAAAACAACAATGCTTATACTGCATGAAACGTGCTAATGCCTTCTCTCTCTTTGTGTCCCCTCATGTAGAAATCTGTGTCAAGACAGTGACAAATGACAGTATTTGTTAAAGCAGCAGGACCATCAGGTCCTATCCACCTCACTGCAAGTGGGATAGGCCTTGTGAAGAATGCATTTTCTGCCCTGGCAGGATCTACATCTATTTCTTCCTCACTCCATGAGTGAAGCTTCCATTGCCAAGGCAGCTCAGCATAGCATGGCTTTCTAGTTCTTCTAGCTGTTTTGCAACCTGTTGGTTTGGCTCCAGAATTTAACGCGAGGTTTAGCTGCTTGTCCTCAGAACTGGACAGATTGGTGACATAATAATATGTTTGATGTGTGTGTTTGTACTCCAGGCATGAAAAATCAGTAAATCAACCATCAAGCAACATTTTTTTATAAATGCAATAATGGTAAGTGTCTATGCACTCTCAATTCCTGACACAGCATGTGCTGGCAGATGACTCAGGAATTAAACAGCAATTCACCATTAATCAATACAGGAAATTCATAAATTCAAGGTAAAACCATTTTCTCTAATATCTTTAAATATTTCTTTTCAGCAACCTCTCTTTTTAATAAAGCAACAGTGGTATTGATGAAATCTCCAGACTAGCTCCTCTACTTAATGTATTAGAAAGTCAAGAAATATGGAAAACACAAAATATAATTGTTCATAAAGCTGGTCAAATTCCTAACAGTCATGTTAACTAACATTATTAACATCTAGCAAAATGGTGAAGATTCTAAAAAAGATGTACTGACAAAAGAACAAGGATGAGAGATACGAAGAAATAGACTGGATTAGATGCCTGAAAATAACAGTTCCCAAAAATGGATAAACTTTTTTGTATTTTTATTAGACTTCTAGAACTCTATTGGAGTGCATTTTGAGGATGATTGTAATAAGCGTGCAAATACATTTTCCCCCTAATTGGGCAACTGATAGCAAGGATGTAACTCATCAATGAGTCTCTTGAATAAAACAAATCACCTAGGTTATAGGATTATTTTCCAAAGATCAACATTTTCTGGAAGTTCTGTTTTCTGGCAAATGATACATTGTCTTAAAATAAAATCATTGTAAAAAGATTGTTTGGCCAATTTAATTTTGTCCAACTACAGCTGCTTCCAAGTGAAGTTTTTATGGCTGTCCTAAGCAATGAATGGTCAGCACAAGAATTCTGAACATGCTGCAAGAGGATACACAGTCAACTTATTCCAGCACAAAACACTGATTGGGAAGGACATAGGAAAGCATGCAGGAAAATGTGTTTTCTTTAAAAGCAACTAGGGTTACAGGAAATCTTATAGTACAAAAAAAATTCTGTTCCAAAAGAAGATCTACTATGCATACAAAACATATTTTTCTACTCTCTGTACCCATTTTAACAGAAGTTGACCTAATCTGGTAATGATCTATCCTACTCCTATTATTCCCAACTTAATCAAAGGGAAGTATCAGATTTGTAGTTTTAAAACAAAGCAAAAAGTTTCTTTTTTAGCCCTACATACAAAGAATGTATTTTTCTTAAGTGAAAGCACTTTATTTAGAAATTTAAGACACCTAGGCCCTGATCCAAGAAACAGTTATGCATTTACTTAAATCTACACATTACAAGTGCTAACTTCACACAAGCACAGCTTTATAGGAATACATTGTAATAAGATCAAATTTATTTTTAAACAAATTAATCAGTCTCCCAAATCTTTTTAAAATTGTCTCCACACATTTTATTCATCTCTTAAGTAATAGAGTAATTACATCAGTTACCGCATTAAGCAACTCTCCTCTTGGCAAATACATTCAAGCCTCATCTACATTTTTATATCCCTATTATATTTCTGTTCCAACAAGTGAGTGATGCCTCAGTGAGGCTCAAGGTGTAACCCTAAAAAAAAAAAAAATGCTTTTCATTATTTCAGAACTACAGTGCATAGCAAAACACACAGAGCTGTAATTCTATGCAGTGCATGGACAGTACAGCTACTTCTTACATTTCTAATTAAAAAAATGTAATTTAGCAACATGAAAACCCACACACATTATTGAGTTATAAGTTGCAGCACAGTGGAGAAGACACTTACTTTTGAGTACTAATGCTGAAGGTTAGATATACCAGGTAAATTGGTTTGGTGGTCACATCTCTAAAAATACAGCTCAGCTGCAGTTTCAAAATGCCATCATATCCATCAAAATTAGTAGATTACTTTCCAAAGGAACTGTATTAAGACATCTTAAATGTTCTCATCTCCCTGTTATAGAATGAATAGGAGAGGAATTGCATATATAATAATGATAAACAACTTAAGTTATGCCAGGAGCAACTCCTGTTTAAAGTCACTGGTATAACCACAGACACGTCATTTTCTGATTACTTTTTTCAATATATACTTCAGTGTAATGCCTAACATTTAGATTATTCATACTGTTATTTTTATTTTTATTTTAATGACAAATGAATCAAAAATTAATACAACACTACATTAGAGATGCAGTGTGGTCTAGTGGATAAGGTACACTGACTGGAAGTCAGGAGCCTTGGATTCAATTCCCAGCTCTCCCAATGACCTCTTAGATGGTTCTTTTTTCCCCAATGAAAAATTGTAGGTCTCAAATACTGAAAAGTGCCTCTCTTTCCTTTCTTGTGTCTTTTTCTGTTTAGACTGTAAACTCTTTGGAGCAACAGCCATTTATTATTATGTGTTTGCACGGTGCCTAGCACAACAAGGCTCTGATCTCAGTTGGGTTGTCTAGGCAATATAGTAATACAAGTAATAAATTATATAAAAGTGTGATTTTTAAGTTCTTGAGATTTTTGCTTTAAATTTTAGTGTTCAGTCCACAAAGGTTACACATGGTTTTAAATTCCCTGAGTACTCTAATGTTGGACTTCATGTGTGCTGTAATAGGAATGCCTTATCATTGGACAGACAAATGTTTAGGCAGTGATTTTTCAAGCTAAAATAATATATTAATCATGGCACATTTCCAAATTAAGTACAACAGCATGTTATTTTCACTGTAGAGTAGTGGCTGATTAGTTGGTAAATAAATCTTAAGTAAAACTTCCTGTGCTATTATAAATAATGTTAGAAGACTAATGCTTTGCAATTCTCTACGCTCTTCAAATAGAAGTTCTCAAAGCACTTTATGAACATTAAATTGTACAACATCCCTGTGAGATGGATAAGAGGTGAGGATGAAGTCCTGGGCATCCATCATTCCAACTAATGTCAATAGGAGCTGCTAGTTACAGAATCTCTACTATTGTTATGAATTACTTGTATTTCGGTAACACTTAGAGTCCTCACTTAGTTAGGTGCTGCACATTACATAGTAAGAGGCAGTCTCTGACCAAAAATAGCTTACAGTCTTGCTCCCCAACACTTGCTGCACCCTAGCAGAGTACCACAGAAGTCAATGGGGCTCTAGTTGGGCAGATCCACGTGCAGGATGTAATCCTCATTAGAGCCAACAAAGGTGGTATTGCCATCTCCATTTTACAGTGGCAGACTGAGTCACAGAGAAATTAAGTGATTTGCCCAGGGACAAACAGCTCCGAAAATCAGGGACCAAATTTTCAAAATCACATGCCTAAAGCTAACAGCTAAGTACCCTGATTTTTATTTAGATGACTAAATGTGGATGAAGGTGCCTAACTTTAATACTCTAAGGCCTGGTCTACACTAACTCCCCAAGTCGAAGTAAGGTACGCAACTTCAGCTACGTGAATAACGTAGCTGAAGTCGACATACCTTAGTTCGAACTTACCGCGGTTCAGACGCGGTCCACACGCAGCAGGCAGGCTCCCCGTCGACTCCGCGGTACTCCTCTCGCCGAGCTGGAGTACCGCAGTCGACGGCGAGCACTTCCTGGTTCGACTTATCGCGTCCAGACCAGACGCGATAAGTCGAACCCAGAACTTCAATCCCCAGCCGCCGAACTAGCGGCTGGGTGTAGACCAGCCCCAAGACTGAAAATTTTATCCTGGTTGTGCAAAAGAGTCCAGGCTACCACTGTGCCCCAACATTTTCAAGAGGAAAATTATTCCCTATCAAAAGTTTTTAAATCACATAGGACTCCCATTTTGTGTCCTTAAAACACTACTGTTGGGGAAGGGCTAATATTTACAACTGTACTGACACATTTCATACTAGTTGCTAAGCAACATTCCTCCTTTTTCCTTCTCTACTCTCATAGGGTGGGGAAGGAAAGAGAGGGAGGGAAGCAGATAATGAGAATATTGGGGAAAAATTCAATTGATCATAAGACACAATTTTTAGGAGAGTAAATGGGCACATAATTCTTGCAGGATATACTAAGACATCAGTTGCTTTATGACATCACAATAGCAACACTCCATGCCCTTAGTACAAGAGAGATAACAAAGAGTTCAATATTAATTTTTCTAAGAATCCCAACATTGGCAACATTCTGGTTGTATAAATTTATTTTGAAGTCTAAAAAGTAACTTTTCCAAGTTTATACATTTGTACTTTTTGTTTGTTTTAAGTAGACGATGCATCATTTTGTAGCCTGAGATTAAATTAAAAATTACACAACAACTCTATTCTGCCAACTATAACCCTTTTTTCCTAGTTTGTTACAGCGTTAAGGTATTCAGCACACTGTCTCTTCACAAATGAGGGACCTTGTGGAAGTGACAGCATGATGAAAAGAACTTGAGGAATCAAAGAGCAGATTGGTCATGAAGAATCACTGACTGACCTACTGTCTTCATTTTATTTAATTTCAGTACGGTGCTAGCTACATATCATAAGACCTTTTGGAAAGCAGTAACTGACACAAGGGAAAAATGAAATGTGTACAGCCAAAGACAGAGGCCGGGATGGCTCAGTGAATTAGAAATGGGATATGGAATTTTTCAACGCTCTATCACCCGTTGAAATCTAACCCAGATCAGTAAGGACCAAAAGCCACTAAAATTCCACATCAATTATGGATTATCCCTACAAAAAAGTATTTACCTGAAACAAGGTAGTGGCCCCTAACACACAGTAAACAAGTTTTTTCCCCCCTCTCATTGAGGTTGCGAAGCCAAACAATCAAAAATTAGTAACAGCAGAACTCGAGTTGCCCATTTAAATTTAATTCTGCCTTCTCCCCCATGTATGTATATGATTCAGTGTTTAATTACATGATCAAATACTGTTTTTTCCTTAAAGGAAACCTCCTTCATTCAGCGCACAGGACAGGCAAAATGAGGAAGCTGTTCAACATTTATTTTTTATCCTCATCATTCAATGTGTGATTCCATGCTAAATTTACTACACATCATCAAAACCCTGCACTGAATACAGAACTATTAATTTCCTCATGAGCTTGTCTATGGTTCTTATTCTCATAGTATTTGAACGCCTCACAGATATTAATGAATTTATCTTTACAGATAAGGAATCTGAGATAGGAAAGTTTTATTATGGTAACCCTTTTAAAAAAAAATGTTCAAATAAACTTTTGGAAACATAACACTAGATTTTATCCATAGCCACTTGCTTTGATTGCAGATAAACGTTAACAGAAAAGAGAAATTAATTTGAGAAGATTAAACTGCAGATGAAAAAACACTAAAAAGATATTCCAGCAAATTACTCTATCCTATTTTATGCCTCATATCATACTTCACTTGCTCAGATTCTTTTGGATGAAGTAAGCTAAGCACCACCCAATGGCCATTAGAGAGTTAACTAATATTTCCAAGAGTTGGCAAATGTTCAGTCAAAAACCTGGCCAAATGCCTGTTGTTTACTGAAGCTAGGGAAGAAGCATCTGCAACATTACGAAAAGCATATTGTAAAAGGCAACACATGCAAATTAAACCTCTTGAGCTATGAGTAAATTGCTGGGGAAATTTATAACTCATTTAATAAAGCTTGAAGTAAATACATAGCCTTGGCTCCCAGGGAAAACAAAGTATTTCCCATGTTTCCCTTTTCCAAAAGGATCATCAACCCAGACTGCCACAATATTGAGTGCAAAAGGAACTAGTATGAAATGAAACTCCCTCCTTGTGCATATCAACATGGATACATATGCCCCATTCTTAAAACATTTAAAGTAAGTCAGAGAAACTTTGATCATCCATGTGTCTTAGCCACTATTATGTGCTGTCTCTCAACAAACAGTGAGCAATGCAAGACCCAGCTTTAACAACACGCAGCAAAGTCTTACCACTTTTGTTCTGAATTCAACCCCCATTTTGTAGTTCTCCACACAGAAAGGGAGAGGTAATTATATCTGCAAGATCTCTGTAGATTGCATTTTTTGTAGTTACAGACAGACCCTCCAGCAAATGACATAAGGCGTGGAGATCCAGAGCATGGTAAGATTTCCCCCTCAAGACATAAACCCTTGGATAACGGGACATGCAAAATTCTGCCCTCACTCTGTAACCTGGATACATTCAACACAGTTGTGTGTGTGTTACTAAGAGCAGGATATGGTCTTAGATATATTATGTGGCATCACAACATGTTGTTTTGGTTTACAAACATAGTGGCTTTTAACTGGGGACCAGTGCTGGAGCCACATTGCCCCAGGCTAGCTCTGGGAGAGACTGTGCTGGAGGGAGGCATGACAACTCCTGTAGCTCCCCAGCATACATGGAGAGTATGCCCACAGCTATACTCTCTTAAGGCTTACACCCCCAAGATATCCAGTGAGGTCTGCTGGTTAGCGTGGGGATGAGACCCTACTCTTCACTCCTTATTTGGGATGGACATAGTCCAAAGTGAAACTTGGTGGTAGCAATCCCCAAAGGGTATGCATGGAAGGGAGAGGTTTTCTGTGCCCTGCTACTTAATTTCTTGACATATATTCACCATGGTCAGACACACTCTTACCCATCATCTTTGATATGAGAGCTTTTCCCTATTCTTAGAAGTCATCACAGTAGTATTACTTGTATTGTGGTAGTGCCAAAAAGCTACTATCATGGATCAGGGCCCCATTGTGCCAGGCACCATACCAACACAGAACAAAAAGACAGGCTCGACCAGAAGAAGTCTAGGTATAAAATGAGAAACAACAGATGAATACAACAGATGCGGAGAGTATGAGGAAGCAGTGAGATGTTACTGGTCAGCACAGACAGCGGTCACTGCACACCAGCTGCCTTAACATTGTCAAGTTTTATTTATCTACAGTAACAGTGTGTGCTAACTGCTGGTAAAGGTTGCCTTTCCAATTACAGTAGATGATTACTTCGTATAAATGAAAAACCTAAAAGCAGCTCCACAGCGGTCAAGCTCACACAACTTTCCTCTTTGTTTACTAGAAATAAGACACAGTAAATTTCATGCAAAGAACTGATTTGAGAATCTCCTTTCTTGGTATTTCCCACCACTGTTCTGTACAGAACTTGTGCTGATCTGAAAAACCCAATAAAATATTTTCAAAAATTATGTTTTATTTACTTATGATGTAATTGATGTCTGCATTACTCATTTTCTAAGAAGAGATAAAGATCTTTCAAGGAAAATATGACTCAGATTCTTTTTCCTATTGATATTAGCTCCTTGCTTGTCATTTAAGCCCTAGATTTGATGGGAGATTAGTCATTTGAATACAGAGGAAGAGAGATTTGCAAAACTGTAAAATGTTAGGATTTAAACAGTGGCAAAAATATAACCACCGAACTGAGTCTAAATGAGCAAGCGATTTACTGTAGCAATCTCTGCGCCTTACACAAATATACAGATTTTAATATATAGCTAGTCATAAATTACGACTGACCTACATGTAAACATAGCAGTGCTTTCCTAAGAACTTACAGTCCATATAAAAATAAGAGTACAAAATGATTGTTTTAGACATAATGTTCAATGCCCTTTACACATTTCTCATGTATTTTGCCATCAATCACAATCATCAGAATTCTGTGACTGCAGTCTGCTGACTGACAACAGAACGAGAAATTTAGAGGTGTGAGTGAAATGACAGAGCTGTCATGGTTGCCTCAAAAATTACTCTTCATAAAGAAAGAAGAGATAATACTTTAAAAAAAAATGCAGACAGCATTGATGCCCCTTTCAGCGCAGGTGTTACTAAAAAGTTCCTAGGGTTACTAAAAGCTTGCGCGGAAGGGGGGGGGGGGGGGGGGGGGGGGGGAAAGTTGTCCAAAACTTTACCTGAGTGATCTTAGTTAATATTATATATGTAATGATTTTTTGTAATGAGGTTTCCTCTTTTGAAACTCACACATATAGCAGCAGTAGCACACTGCCAAACCTATGACTTGATTCTGCAAATTAGTGATAGTCTCCTACTAAGCTGCTGAGTGTCTTCAATTCCCACAGAGTACAATGGGAGTTGTGGATGCTCAGTACTTATCAGGATTAGCCCATTATTTTATTTATATGCACATAATGTAATGTGAATCTGTTACACTTAGTTATTAAAAACTCAAAATGAAAGCTCAGTTGAATCAAATGTGTGCCCTTCTGACTTCACAAGACTTCAGTTTCCCAGCTTTTCTGCTAGCAGCAAAAGCTACACAAAACACAGATTATCTTTTAAATTCAGTACACTTTTGCCCTATTTGCTTCTCCTTTATTCACGTGATCTGTAATATCATACTCTTGTCTTTCTTCTCGACCAAAGACACGTATAGCACTATTTTCATCTAGCAATAATAATTGATTGTTTTTTCTTCCTGGCATTTTACCTTGCATACACAATAGTAACTTCTTAAAGTGTCATTTTCCAACAGCTTTAAATCAACTAAGTTTTTCTACATAATGAGCTTGCATTTGTGTGGTTCTTCGTCTAAACCCTTTGCATGTTTTACTGATTGTGCAAGGCATATGTATGTAAAGTGGAATTTTAATATACATCTAGATCTATTACAATCACTTTGTCCACCACTGAACTGCAGCCACCTGAGAAGTGAAATTCACTGAGAAGTGAATTTAACAGTGCACAACAATGTTCCCCAAGAGTTTAGCACAGGAAAACTTTATCTAACAGAATATACAAGCAAAAGGTAATTACTCAGGAAATATTTATAACTCTCTCACAAAATGCCATGGGACAATCGCTGTGTGTCATATTGTATCCAAAAGACGACACTTACACCAGCACAGTTCCTCCTACCAGCATTCTGGGATGTGGTTTCAAAGACACAATCAGTTTTACATCTAAATACTGCTCAGGATGTTATCAAAATGAAGTGCATGCATACATTTATATGTAGGTATGCATTTAATAAACTACTTTAAAAAACAAGATTACTAACTTTTTAGGGGAGGCAGTGTGGCCTAGTGGCTAGAACACTAGACCCGGGTTTTGTTCCCAGCTCTGCCACTGACCTGCTCGGTGACCAAATCACTTCACCTCTCTGTGCTTTAGTTTCCCCATCTGTAAAATGTGGATATGAGACTAACCTTTGTAAAGTGCTTTGAGATCTACTGATGAAAAGCACTATATTAAACCTAGGGTTGATTGGTATTTTTCCCAGGGATTGTTATTTTATTGCTAGTAGGTGGTTTACATCTATATTTTAATGCCACATGAGAAAAACAGGATTGTTGACTTCATCCACAGGTCAAGCACAACCCAAAATGGAATTCTTGTTATTAAGATAAAGTAATTGAAAGCCAGCCATGGAAATGAGTTTAATATCAAGTAGAAAAAGTTGAGCATAATAAATTGTAGGTAAAGCTCAAGTATTTGTTCAAGTATTTTCCACAGAAGTCTAGGATAGACATATTTGCCAGACCAGGAAACCCCTCCACAAAATGTAAAATGCTCTTTTTGTTGGAACCAAAAAATTCTACTAGATTGTTGATTGATGTAACATTTGGATTAGAAATACACAGAATGAAATACAGTTTCCAGAGAGGAAAGGGAAGTTCTTGATGAGACTTGGTGAAAGAGTGATAAAAGCTTCACTCAAGGCCTTCACTTTAGTATGAGATTGTGGAAAACTTTCATTTACA
The DNA here is from genome assembly GCF_002925995.2 of Terrapene triunguis. Taxonomy (NCBI): domain Eukaryota; kingdom Metazoa; phylum Chordata; order Testudines; family Emydidae; genus Terrapene; species Terrapene triunguis. The sequence continues at coordinate 5,479,761 of NW_020664499.1, forward strand.
CAGCCCAACAAAGTGCATTAGCCATCAATCCACAAGCACTAAATAAACCCTTAACACCTCTTCCATGAGACTGCAACATAATCATCTAACCAATCCTGCTAGAATTACTGACAAAAGAGCTGATAAAGATTGGAAGAAGTTTGTAGAGAGAGAAGAAATTTCTTCTCAAGCAGCTCAAGGTGTGTCCGAATGAAACGGCACATTTTTTCCCCCATTACCAATTTTGTCCATTGGAGACCAAAAAAAATATCCTGCTCCAACAGAAAGAAAAAAATATCCAATAAATAAAAAGAAATTCGTGGTACAAAATATGTTATTGCCAAGCCTTCCATAATTTAGGAAGAACTATGCCATGGTACCTGGTATCAGTGGACTATATTACCAGTGCTAGCAGGCAGTTTGTTACCCGGAAATGAATTCCTTTGGATTTCTGTCAGTCATTTTCAAGATACTGGGAGGGTTGTAGTCTATAGGGACATATCCAGGCAAAGCTTGGTCAGAAAATGATATGGACTTGAAAGGGTAGGGGGTTTAACCTTATTGTCAATATGAAAAAATGTACACCCAGCAGTGAGAGAGTACCCGTTGTGAGATTATGCTCTCTGTGATGTGAATGTCTGTTCACTAGGAAATTGACTAAAATTACTACTCATTCCATATGCCACCAAAACAGCCATTAGATGGTTCTGAGTTTTAGTCACTACCAAACAAAGCTGAGCAATATTAGCCATTTAAAAAAACTTTATTGTTGTTATTTTAGAAATACACAATAAGCTTTCAGCATTCACATGTTGCATCTTTATACAGGATTTTGTCATGACAAGAAACAAAACTTGAACTAACTCTTTTATTCAGATGTGTGCATTATACAAGTTTATACCTGTTGTTCTGTTGCTCTATATTGTTCTCTCTCCTTAGGGAATAGTCATTCTACCAGATTTTCTCTTATATACACTTTGTATGATAGCACACAATTAAAAAGAATAGCTGTTTCCTTTCGTAATTACACATGTCTTTTCCTGTTAGATATTTTGGCAAGCATATACAGAGGAAAAGGTTGCAAATGTATCAGGCTGCTTTTGTCGATCCATTATGTTATGAATATTCAATAAATGAAGCCAGATTCCAGATTCTGTCTCTCTTTTCTCTGATTTATCAAAGCCATCTTTGTTGATACCTCTCAGATTTTTGGAAAAAAAACTTATTTTCCTAAGTCCAGAGGTCAACTTGTCTTGTTTTGGTATTGAACATGTTGAAACAACTTCTTACTGCTTTCATCAAACTAGTAGAGTCTTCCTCTACAGAAAAAATCTGGCAGGAGCCAAACGTCATAATTCAGAGATGGGGTCAGGATGTCAAAATGTCCACACTCTGCTGTGAGTCACAGCCGTCACAGCTGAGATATCATTTGCTACATGTTACACAAGACCAGCATGAGCACTGTACCCAATGGAAAGCTAGCTTTCTGAGCGTGCCACTGGCCACAACTATTATTGAAGGATATCAGCAGTTACTAACTTGATGGTTTGCAGTAGCCAACATAGGACTAGTTGTGGTAATTGCCAAAAGTACAATATCGTATCACAAGCACCTCAGTTAAAAATGTACTTGTGTTCACTTTGGTTCACACACCATTTTCAGTGTGTGTGCTTATAGTGGGAATTTGTTTGGTGGTTACTGTGTACGTAGAAACCAGTTTAATCTAGGACAGGTTGACTAGAGAATAACTGCCAAGTGATGATTATTCAATATTTATATCACAGTTCTAACCTTGTGCCCCTATAAGGATCATATACAGGCTATACAGTAAAAGCAATGGTGGCCACTGGTGCAGGGCCTAGGTTAGCTCTCCCATTGTTAGAGTCACATGTGGAATTGCAGCAGTGTTAGCAAAGGTGGGGAAATTTTCCAAGAAAAAAAATCCTAGTGTAGACAGGGCTTTGTCTCAAAAATTCAGCACTGAAGTTTTTTTGTTGTTGTTGCTATTTACTCAATGGAAACTGATGATATCTTTAAGTGGGTAAACAAAATGGACATGTGGAACTTTTTTCATAATCAGTTGATGATATAATGTTATTTAGAGATCAGAGTATCATAAATGGGTAGGTAAAACCACCACCAGACTTCACCCTTTGCAGCATTTGTTGACTGGAGAATTTCAGACACTCACAAAGGTTACATGGTACCTCTCTCTGATGGTTGATTCATCTACTCCTTCCATTTGTTTTTAAAATGACAATGGTTTTTGAAAATATTTATGAGAGATCAGAAATCTGACTTGTTTTATGTAAGCGGCTAAATAGCAAAGTGATTTCTGATGACAACTAGGTGAATCCCAGATGGTCGGAAGGAAAACCCTCAGCTATTTTCACATCATGTCCTCTTATGGCCATAAAGTCAATAGTGCCACTGACTAAAAATATCAAACTTGGATGCTCATCCTACAAATACACACGCATAAGGACTTAACTCTTTCAAGAATCAGAGCTTTGATCAGCATCTTCCAAACTCTCGACCAAACATTGGGAGAAAATAAGTGTCTATGGTCCCAAGAAATGTAGTTGTCATATTTCATCATTGTTCATAGTACAGTACCCCTTTGATGTGTCTCTTTACTATCTCCCAACAGACATGGACCTTAGGACAAATCCATCCTATGTGACAGAGATCCTCCCCTTTCCCAGGGTGCCTCCAGAACAAGTTTGAGTTTATTTACCCAATTTTGTCAGATCTCTTAGGTATATAACAGTCTCATTGATAATCTTTTTGATGACTTTTCAATAACTAAGTTTTCATAATTTGTTTTAGGCTTTTCCTCAGAAAACCATGGCTGAGCCCACTGAAAAGTTAGCTATGAATTATTGTCTGTTTTTTGTAGCAAAGGGTGAGGAACTTACCTGGTGTTAGGGTTTATTTTTAATCACATGGTAGAGGAGCAGTCTCTCCTCAGATTCACAGACGTGCTCAAAACTTTGCAATACCGAGGGCAATAGCAGCTTTCCAAAATTCCCTCAGGGTGGAATCTATTTGTATGTACATTTGCACACATTAAGAAACCCCCCCAAAACCAAGCTGTGTCTGGTAATTGTATCTTTCTCGATAGATTAATAATAATATTACTAGCTGTCCTGGGCCTTAAATTACAGGCAGAGGTAGGACGAGGGCAACATGTAACTCTCAGACTGCTGTGATCATCTCTTCCAAAGCAAGGTGAGAAAGCTGCTCTGTATCTGTTCTGCCCCATAGTGTATCCAGTTATATTACAAACCTGCATTCACCTGTGTTCAAAAAACAGATTAGAGTGGGAGACACACACAAGGGTAATACAGAAAGAAGGTAAGTCACATGTCTAATGCATCTATTCCCTTTCACAATCCGTGAGGGTAGCAGTACACCAGATTTTCTATTGGACAGTTTATCTTTAATCTGAGGAATACATATGTTATTTAAAAATATCTCCATTAAATAAATTATGAAGAGTATTTTACAACTATCTTGTTAGATTATGTTAATGTGCCTTCTCTAGACTCTAACCCATTAGAAAAAGGGTTAATTTCTCAGTTTCCTTACTAAACAATCCTCTCTTTTCTTTCTTGTCTCTCTCATATTCCTCCTCCCCTCCTTTCTGCAGCTCTGTGTCCTGACCTTGCTGGTTCTATGCCCCATCCATCTTGGGCTGCTTAGCCATTTCGCTGGCTTCATACTGTGCAGATTAACACAATTCATCACCACAATCATCCTCGATTCATCACCCTTTCCAATGAATGTTTTGACATCCAGTTAATTTTCTGCTGATGATTTATCAAATTATAATTACCATGCTCTGAAGGACTCATTTATTATGTTGATACATGATAATGATGCCAAAGTGGATTGAATTTTAAGTAAGTTCTTTGCGATTATAACATATGCGTTATTGTGAGTAATGTTATACAATTTAGTTTTTTACAGCCTGGAAACTCCTGGGACTCTCTTAATGTTATAATAATCAATGCAAAAAAAGTGAGATTGTTAATTCAATTTTTTTTTTGTACAAATTGTTTGGCTAGGGAGCAAGGAGCATGAAAAAGTTCAATTAAATTCAAAGCTACAGTTTAAGATGCTCTGTAATTAAAGAATACAGTAATTTAATTGGGGGTTCAGCAATGGAACAAGTGAATTAGACATACCTGCAAAAGACTGTAGCTGAAGCTCATACATTGAAATTTGAAAAGAATAAGAAGGTGGTCTAACAATACTATCTTCACTCCAAGTCTCATAACTGTATTCAAGCTCCTAACAGACAAACCAGACCTACTTAGCTGGCCCAGTCCTACAGTGCATTTCAACTAGCCTTGATGGGATTTGTACAAATTAAATTTACAATGAAAACCCCCAGAAGTTTAGTTCTGTAACTAACGAATAAATAAAACTGTAGGCATTCACTAAAATTCTTAACATGTCATAGCTGAGTCAAAAGGAGTCATATAAACCTATTTCTAATTGATTTTGTGGCTGATATGACAAAAATGATAACCTGCAATTTCATGGGCCTGAACAACCCTACATCAACGATAAGATAAATAGAAAAAAATATTTTTTTTTTTTTTTTAAATCACAGAATGAAAAACAGTGCAGCAAAATGAGTATATGGAGACTGGTGTAACCAGAGGGAAATTAATTCACATACTATGGTGATTTAAGTAGTTCAATTAGTAGGGTTCTCATTTTTATTAAATAGTATATCTTATAAAAGTCTAGAAAATAAATACAATTGCCATATAAAGGATCTCCTCAGTTATTAACTACACTCACTTACATTTTGGTAATAAGGCTAATAGATATCTTTGAAATAGTGGGGCAGGAACTATACTGCAACTATTGTTATGTTTACACTGCAATAAAACACCTCCTGCTGGCCCAGGCCAGCTGACTTGGGCTCGCCAGACTCAGGCTGCTGGGCTACAAAAGTGCTGTGTAGACATTAGGTCTTGAAGTAGAGTCCAGGCTCTGGGACCCCCCTTCCTTGTGGGGGTCTCACAGCCTGGAATCCAGTCCAAGCCCGAACGTCTACACTGTAACTTTATAGCCCCACAGCCCAAGCCCCAGGAACCAAAGTCAGCTGATCAGGCCAGCTGCTGGTGTTTTACTGCAGTGTAGACATACCCTGAGAATCTGGGACTGTGGTTTTCCTAGTACTAAGTTTAGGTAGTAAACATGAAGCTAGAAGTTATTAATTTTCATCTGTATTAAATAGGTAACCCAGGGTAGGAGCCAATATTGTTATTTTTCTTCTATCCATATCCTGTCCCCCAATACAACTCCACATGCACACACTAGAATTTAATTCAACAACGCAGAATTGAGGCAAAATAAAAATGTACCACTAATGATCTCCAGCACTGCCGTAAAACTAACATTAATAAAATGGGGTAAATATCAGTAGCGATCATTACCAAGGCCTACATTAGTGGGAAATTAAATGTAATATACCAAAGCCTAAATGATGAAGGCAAACCAGTAGCTATTAAATTCATTAGCATATCTGCTGTGCAAACAAATTTAATTAAAAAGGATACAGTCACAACAGTTGAATTTAATTTGAGTTTAGCAGGAAAATTTTCAAAATGTGTGTATATGTTCACACACAAATTAGAACCCTGTTTATGTAAAATAATTTGGAGACATTAAAACAACGCAACTCCTCAGGTTGTCCCTATGTATTGTGGGCTGAGAATGGTGGACACGGGTCAGTTGTTTGGTGGGGGAGGGAAACAACAAATTGTTTCACTCATCTGACTCCAGAATGGCTGGCTCTACTCGTTAATATTTTCACCACTCTCTGAACCTAGGACAGAGCTTGCTACTGGTCCCCCAAGCAACTGCTGTGCCAAAGGTACACTCTACAGGAGTTTGAGCTCCTGTGTCCGTCACTGGTGATAGCAGGAGTACTTACAGCAGGCTTGGGCATCTGGTGGCCTGGGACCTACCAGATCATTTTATTGGGCCCACCACAACCCAGCTCCAGGTGAACCAGCAGCACCAGGGATAAGAAAGGGTCGGAGTGGGGTGTTGTGGGGAGAGGTCCCCACCTGTGCGTGTATGTGCATGCCATCTGACATAGTGGTGAGAACCAATGGGCTGGAGTGGGGAGTCCCAGGACGGGAGCCACCACAGCAGGGTGAGTGTGGGGCAGGCTCACTCCCCAATCCCTGCCCCTCCAAGGGTAGAGTCCGACCACCTCCCCCATGTCACACCCTTTGGGGCAAGACCCGACCGTCTCCTCCATCCTCTGCATCACACTTCCCAGGCTGCCAAAGGGTTTATTGTGTCCCTCTACTACCTAAAAGCTGTACATCCCTGACACAGACTGCACCTTTCCCTGCTACTGCCAGCCACTCCAGCAGACCGTGAAGAGGAGAGCAAGTGATGGGACCAACCTGCTGCTGCTCTGAGTGTGAGTTCTAAAGCCATTGCAGCCTGCTGGCACTTCCCTGTCCAACCTTACTCTGGAGTTGGGGGAGCTGGTATTCGAAAGGAGCTTGAAGCCTGTTTCTCCATAGTCTGCACCATGAGTGGCCATCCAAGGGAACACCCACTCTCTCCCCATACCAATCTGGTAAGCTGCTCACACACCAAACCTTCCACATCAGATAGAGAGACAACTGGTAACACTGCTCTACAGCCAAAATGCTTCTGAAATAAATGTAGTCAAA
>NW_020664499.1:5486855-5511456 GCF_002925995.2 Terrapene triunguis
TCAGTTGTTTTAATTGTCATATTTGAATTCAGCACATCAAAATACATCATAAATAGCACATTTTATCTCTGAAGCAGATGACTTCTCAAAAATTGTAGACCAGTGTAATCAGGCCTGTCCACCTCAAAAACCAAACAGGACCCACACTCTAACCAGCCACCCCCATGCTCCACAGGGGATTCACTTCCCAACCCAGCCAATATCCTATGGCCAGAGTCCTCAGTTTCACCTGCCTACTACTCCCACTGACAAGAGAAGCAGGACACTCAACCTGCTACCACCAGTTCTGCTTTGGAGAACAGCTGCCAGGTAGCAGAACCATCTCAAAAGAGCCAGCCCAAGGTGCTGACCAGGGGGAAGCATAACAGGTGAGTGTGTTGGTGTGGCAGGATGGTGGATAGGGAGATGGTAGAAGGATTGATAATTGGGAAGGGGAAAGAATGGAACTGATAGATGTTTGGCCAGGAAGAGTACCTAACCAGGCAATGTTATATTTATTTCCAATGAGACAGGACATTTCGGAGGGAGCCCATTACAGAGGTGGCTGCAGAGAAAATATATGGGGTTCAGAAAAAATCCCGTTCAGGAACTCTCTCATACCCTATCTCACCCATTAAATCCATCACTAAGGTAAGTTAGGACTCCAACGTTTATTTTTAAATATATTTTAAAGCAAAATCTTTTTTAGGCTACAGGTGACATTGTTTCTTAGTGATTATATACCTTTAAAAGGGCTTCATTTATTAACATTTACTTTGCTGATAATTAGTACATTTATTGTTCAATGTCAATTGTTAAAATGCAACCCCAGCTCATGATAACTACTGTTTTCACAAGGATTTTTATAATATATTCATTGGTATTATGGATCTATCATGCAGATATGTATGTATTTAATACCCGTTCACAGCAGGCATCGTAGTGGCTGCAAGGGAGCCATTACAATGTGGACTACTAATTCATATTAAGATTAGGCAACAAAAATTGGCTGATTCTTAACATATCAAATGAACTCAGATGTTGAAAAAAAACTTGGAGCTCACAAAAATATCTTGGCATATTTCCCTCTAAAAAAATATCTTAAAAATCAAGTGCACCCACAAATGAATTTCTGTCGATCTTAAAAATGACATTGCTGAGTCCATTTACGACAGTATTGCCCTAAGACTATATAACTGTACTAGTGTGGTGTAAAAAGAGGCTTATTGGATTAAGTGCTATAATCAAAAACAATCAAATTCCAAGGCTGGAACTTTGTGCTGTGCAAACGACGGGCGCAGCCATTCCTAGACACAATAGGTTGAGTTAAAGAGAAAATATCAATGAAAAATCTGAACCTCCTTAAATTTATGGGTTTCCTTCAGACCCTCAAATCATCAATAGATTATCTAAATAATATTCATATTGATCCATGTTTCTTGAATAGTGAGTATGGCCTCCTTGAGAAGGATTCTACCTTTTCCAACGTAACACAGGAGGAAACAAATATTAGGACTTTTTTTGGTTTAGGATTTGACAACGACAAAACCGAGTATAGAATGCTAAGTTCACAGCTCAGTCCTAAAGGCTACAATAAATAAATGGTCTCTTGCTCATGAAACCCATTATCGAGATTACCGAGCAAGAAAAAGAAAGTGAACAGGCTGCCTTGTCCATATGTTTAAATTAGAGTACCAAAGAAAGATATTTTCCATCTCTTCCTCCACCCCTATCCTCAATGAAGGCCTTTTGCTGACTTTTTTTTTAAATGCTTACATGAAGGAAGTCCCAAGTATTTTGCTTTCCTTCACTAGTCAGGCTTCCAATGGCAAAGTTTGCAAAAACTCAATAGTGATAAACACAAACCCATTTTAATCCACAGAGTTAATCCAAAACTTCTCCAAGGTTCAGCACCTTATTTTTGATGCAGGAAGTTGACCATTTAAAATCATATATTTCATTATAAAATGACACGGCACAGAAAGCAGCATAACCGTGTCTTTGTTCTTTTCAGTTTATAAATCTCACTTTGAAGCCATCTTCCTTTGCCCTATTCACAAAACCATAAACCTCCAAAGCTCTGCATCCTGGCCACTTGCTTCCCCGCCCCCAGTGGAAGGTCCCTCCTGGATATCCCAAAAGAGAAAAATGTGCCTGGGAAGTGGGAGAGGTCAAACATGAGCACAGCTATTTATTACATATACTGCAACCAGATGGAAGTAACTCATCCATCAAGGAACTCGTCATCCTCATCACATTAGCTTCTTATAAAAAGCCTCCTGCTCCTTTCTCTGATCCACATAGTTCAGCTTCCTCTCTTCTGTGCACTTTTGGAAAATGAACCCTCTCTAACCCCATTGCCTCGTTCTCCTTAAATCATTGCTACCTATCACTTCATGGTTATTTTTAAACTTTACTTTTATCAATACTCATCCTGTAGCTCTGGAAGATATTAAAAGTGTACCAGGGCAAGGAAGGGCGTTTCTGACACTTGCTCCCTCATTCATCAGCTCCTCATAGGCCTGTTGGTGACAATGAAAAGATTTCACAATACCGTGCAGCAGAAACTCATTCTCCCACTCATCCATCATGCTCAACCTAGCAGCAGTTCTACTGACCTAATCTGTAATGCCTCGGTGCTCACTGGAGATTTCTTAAAGGCACCCTTCATTGCTGTTAGTTACAAAGAATAAGCATGTGCTATTAGATAAGGAGGCTAAATGATGCAAGGATTAATGCAGTATTCTTTCATCACCAAGTCCCAAAGACTGCAGGGCTAGAGTAACAAAGTCTGTTTTCAATCTGAGTTTTGTTGAAGATCACCCCAAAAGCAAGAGTAAGATTTTTTAACCCACTTCCATGTGTAAATAAAAATTAAAGGCCCATGGGTGATGCACTGTTACTAATTTATCACCTTTGACAGTTGCAGGCTCACAGATGACAGTTACTTTACAGTAAAAATAAAAACAGAGTATGTTCTTCAGCAAAGGACAGTCACAACTAAGGCAAAGTTGAATACTTTGATAGAGTAGACATTTTTTTTCCTCTCTAAAGGGAATAACCGGCATCTGTGAACAGTAAAGATAAAAATGTAGGACACAATGAGAAATTTAGCACAGATTTTATAAGAAGGGAAATAAAACTGACAGCTGGATGTATGATTTTATCACATTGACATAACCATAAAAGAACAATGACAGCACATATAGTAACTGGTAAAAAACATAACTTTACAGTATAAAATGGTGATTTGGTAAGAGTTCAGAGCTTATTTTGTCATTCACTGAACTGTGTTACTATTATTGGTGATAATGTAATGGATGAACCATTCACAGATAAGCAAACATAACAGTGGAAGTATCAATATCAATCAATGTATTAGGAATATAAAATGGTAAATATGCACAATTCACTCATCATATAGATTTCTAAAAAAAATGGGCTTTACATTTAAAAACTATGAAATCTAAACTAATTCTCTAAACTATTCACATAATTAAGATGAGGCTTACAGGCAGCAGCACTAAACGGTTAATGCATCACTTGGCACGTAGGTACAGACAAGTACTGATTTGTAATCACACCATTTCTTTGGGTCATAGTAACCCTAAACTGGAGTGAGAATTAGCAAGGGATCTGAAAAACAGAATGTCATATTATATGGTGTCATATTATTTGTGTTACAATAGCATCTACAGGGCCCCCAATTGTTCTAGGCACTGTAAGAAAAAGTCCCCGATCCAAACTGCTTACTGTCTAAATATATGAGACTGACAAAGGAGAAAGAGAAAGCATCATCATCCACATTTCATAGGTGGGAGACTATGGCACAGAGAGATTAAGTGATCTGCCCAAGGTTACACTGGAAACCTGAAGCAGAGTCTGGAAATGAACCCACCTCACCTAAGTCTTACTCCAGTTCCCTACACACAAAAACATCCTTCTATCTTTAATCTCACCCAGTCCTGGCAGTCACATCTTATAACATAAAGAACCTGTTATTCAGGATCCTCAGATGTAAAGTACTACTTTACAATTGCAAAGGAACACTTTTTTTTAAGTGCAGTGTGCTCAATACTGTACAAGATGGACGATGACCTGGCTCCTCCCTATGCTTGTTATCAAAATGTTAGTGTGACCTTGAAGCCGCACACAATGGAACACGGAAGTATTTTTACATAGTATACACTGATCTGAGCACTGCAAATTTTCTTCGCTCTAGATCTTAAACAGCTCAGCAGAATGGAGTTTTCAGTCCAACATGGCTTCATACCAAATGTAGGCATAAGGGCACATTTTCTGGGGGGCTGTGGGAAATTAATTCTCATGTTGGCACAACATATTTTTAGACCATGTGTCCCTTTTAACCCAAGTTGTACACCTAACTGTAAGTGGCAATTTGACCCAAGTTTGTGGGATTCCCATGTGACAGGTCGGATCACAGAAACTCCCTTGGGAACTGCCACCCGATGTGCAAAGACTACCCCTGCTCCTGTTTTCCCTGCCAGCTCAGGACTCCAGCACCCTGTCTTGCTGAGCCAGACACTGCCGTCTGCTCCAACACAGACCCAGGGTCTGAATCACTTGTCCCAAAGCTGCAAGTTTACCTGAAAACAGCTCACAGAAGTGTGCTTGTCTTTAGCACTCAGATGCCCAACTCCCAATGGGGTCTAAACCCAGATAAATCCGCTTTACCCTGCATAAAGCTTATGCAGAGTAAACTCAAATTGTTCGCCCTCTATAACACTGATAGAGAGATATGCACAGTTGTTTGCTCCCCCAGGTATTAATACATACTCTGAGTAAATTACTAAATAAAAAGTGATTTTATTAAATACAGACAGTAGGATTTAAGTGGTTCCAAGTAGTAACAGACAGAACAAAGTAAGTCACCAAGCAAAATAAAATAAAATGCGCAAATCTATGCCTAATCAAACTGAATACAGATAATCTCACCCTCAGAGATGCTTCAGTAAGTTTTTTCTCAGACTGGACACCTTCCAGGCCTGGACACAATTCTTTCCCCTGGTACAGCTCTTGTTGCAGCTCAGGTGATAGCTAGGGGATTCTTCATGATGGCTCCCTCTCCCTACTTTGTTCTCTTCCACCCCTTTATATATCTTTTGCATAAGGCGGGAACCCTTTGTCCCTCTGGGTTTCCACCCCCCCTCACTGGAAAAGCACCAGGTTAAAGATGGATTCCAGTTCAGGTGACATGATCACATGTCACTGCAAGACTTCATTACCCACTTGCCAGCACACACATATACAGGAAGACTCCCAGGTAAACACAGCCATCTGCAAACAATGGTCCTTGTTAATGGGAGTCATCAAGATTCCAAACCATCATTAATGGCCCACACTTTACATAATTACAATAGGCCCTCAGAGTTATGTTTTATATTTCTAGTTTTAGATACAAGAGTGGTACCTTTCTACAAATAGGATGATCACACTCAGTAGGTTATGAGCTTTGTAATGATACCTTACAAGAGACCTTTTGCACGAAGCATATCCCAGTTGCATTATATTCACTTATTATCATGTTTTTATAAAACCATATAGACTGCACAACGTCACATCCCAACTAAACAATACCAAGTATACTGCAGGGAACAATGGCAGCAGATGGACCGCGTAATTCAATAGGTCTTTTCCATCTGAAATGTCTATGATTCAAGAATCACTAAATCATCATCTTACATTCACTTCTCTCCCCATAACCGAGCACCAAATCCTGCAAGACACAGGGCACTCTCCTCTCTCTCAGATGTTACCTCTCAGGAAGTTCTCAATACCTTGCAGATCAACAGAGCAACACAGCAACATGTAGGAAGTAACTCTCATAAATGATGTTCATTAACCTAAATGTATGTATTGTGCTACAAAAGCAGCTGTCAGAGAGTAAAGGGGGCCACCCATTTCTTCAATAGGGGTTTCATCCATCATCACCTTATACAGGCTAACTTGGTGGGCACAGTGTCTCAGTTCAACAAGAGTACTCTATACCAAAGAGGACCACTGAACACTGGGTTTCCTCTACTAGAAAGCTTTTACATGTATTCTGGCTGGATTGATTTATATGGGGCTCAGTGCTCTTACTAAAGCTTACTCACTTATTATTCACACAGCACACAGACCTCTTGCATTACTGTTTTGAGGTATCCAAAATACATAGTTTTCTAGAACATTTGCAGAAATCAGTATGGTTAGCCATTCTTTAAGTGACGCCGGAGAAACATAAGGCTTAGAGACAGCTTCTTTCATAGATAACGAATACTGGGTATGTTGTACAGAAACCACATCCCAGGAGCATGTTAGTCAGCATATTCTGCAGTACAGTAAACTATATTAGCTTTTCCAGAAGGAAAAGAATCTTTCACATCTATGCATTTGTGGGCAGGGGGTTGCCTTCTGAAAGATTCTGTGCCAGAATCTATTACTCTATTATTTAATAAAGGACCAGTCCTCCATGATACTGAGCACTGTCAGCTCCCACTGACTTAAGTCACTGAGCATCGCATAGGATCAGACCCCAGAAAGCAGTTACTTTTAGATTGTGCATGTTAATCACTGATCCCTAGAGATCTCATCTGAAATGTGCCTAATCAGTAATAACCAAGATGTCACACTTTAAGATGACTACATTTCCCAGAATAGCCACGACTGTGCCAGGGATCAAGATTCATTGTCTCTGTCCTGAACAATTAAGGTCAGGATACTCCAATGTTCAGGTTAGTGCTGCTTCGCTCTGTGATGTCAGGACTCTGGCACAAAGCTTCTCTGCATCTTGCAAGCAGAATGAACAATTTTGTTTGGAGTGAGACACCCTACCCCTTCCTACTTGGAACTCAGTGGGGGACCAATTCAGAAACAATTTCCTTGTCCTAAGCTGATAAGTTTAAATTTTTATTAGAAAAAAGTAATATTACAGCTCAAATGATAGCTCATATGAATAGATGGATGAAAGGGAGGCAATGCAACAAAGGCATACATACCGACCTATAATTTGGACATCACAAATCGTAATTAAAATGTAAAATCCTCAATATAATGAACATATGGCTAATCTAACATGCTTCTAAAACATGCAGGCTTTTTCATCTTCTGCTGTAATTAAAGAATATTCACATTTTATTTCTATTACAATAGCTTTCTGTTTGGGTTTTTTTTTCAAACAACATTCACCTTTTTTGTGATAACAAAAGGCAATATCCTATCTCAGCAAATGTTATTTAACACACTGATGTGCTGAGGGTGGAAACCCTGTGACCTAGGACAAGCTATTACTGCTAAATAGTCCCCAGACCCCACTGCTCTGCTTTGTGCCAGTTTATTTATTTATTTATTTAGTCTTCAACTGTCCTAATTCTGCCTTAGCTTAGACTGTCTGATCCCAGCTCTCCTCTTAAATGACTGTTCACTTAGAAGACTGATTGTTCACTTAGGGAAACATGTTTCATATCACACACACACCTTGTTTTAGTAAAAATTCATCTGATCTGTAAATACTGTATAAAAACTTTCCAATACATACTAATCTACATACCTCAGGAGTGCTCAATTACATCATTTTAGTGCTAAACACAAAAGAATAGGGCTATTCTGTTAAAAAAATAAATAAGTATAAACTACACATCACTCTCTTTTCTTCATAAATAATATTCCGTGTTTATGTAATGCATTCGAACCTGAAACACTTACCAAACAGTAAACACATGGCCTTGCAAAATTCCACTCACTAGAACTAGTAAGTTTTTGATGGGCAAGTGCAATCTCTTTAGTTTTTTCATCATCACTCTTCTGGATAAAGGATGGAACTACATTTTGTGCCCAGGCTAGCATATTTTCTCGGTAACAACTTAAGTCTGGGATCTTCCAGTACCAGAAGCTAAGAATCTCCTCTTTCCAATGGCTTACTTCAGACAAAATCAAATCAAAAGTGATGGTGGTGGTGAATTGGAAGTAGCAACTCGAAGACTTGGAGAGGATCACAACTGCATTCTAGGTTGAGTGAAACCAATGGGAGTTAAGTGCACCCAGAATCTTGCAAAATAACCCTGGCCGCCAAAAAAGGATATGTTAAAGGAGGGGTTCAGAGAGTTAGGTACACAAGTCCCACTAACTTTTATTGAAAGTCTGTTGTATTTGGGAAGCCAGTGGGATTTGTGTATCCACAACTCCCTGAAGCACTTTTGAAAATTCCACCCCAAGGAGACAAGTTAGAATTATATGAACATTATAAAGCAACATTTTGCAGAAGAAAGTCAGTGCCAGTTATTATTTGAATCTTAACACACTTCAACTTTTTCCGAGGTTTAACTGCCCAAAATAGATAAACCTAATGCATCCAAGATCAAGTATATGAATGAAGATTTTTTCAAGTGAAAGAAGCCTTATATACGTGCATATGTTGAAAAAAAATGGTGATTTTTAGCCCTAGCCCGCTCCAAAACTAAGCACATGAGATCCAGAGTACCCAAAGATCAGGGCCTGGTCTAAACTAAAAATGCATGCCCACAAAGCTACATCAGTCAAGGATGTGAAAAAAACACACTACTGAGCTACTTGGCTATGCCAATAAAACCCACAATGTAAACACAGCAATACTCACAGAAGAAGGCTTCTATTGGCTTAGTTAACGTCATTTGGGGAGGTATTCTTCCTAAACTGCCAAAACACTCCCGTCGGTGTACACTACGTCTACACTAGGGGACTATGCCAACATAGCAATGCCAGCATAGGCTGTGTAATGTAGACATAGCCTAAGTATATCCAAAGCTTTGATACAAACAGGGTTCCTACAAATACAATAGGTTTAAAGCAGCTGCCAGAAAATAAGGGTTTGGCATTTTAGGTCGAGGGTAATCTACTGAAAATGATTATCAGCCAGCTATTCGTTGGATATTCTTTTTTAATCTGACCTTAAAAATATAAATAAATAAATATATATATATACACACACACACACACGGAGAAAACCATTGCAGAATTTTTTCTTCAACACTTATCTCAAAAATGGCCCATTTGATTCATGAACATCTCTAATGTATATCATCAGTGACTGAAGGAGTTTTTTTATATGATTTTTGACAATTTAACAAGTCCTCCTGACAAATTAAATGGTTGTGTTGACAACTTAACTGTACTGCCAATCAATATTTTCAATTACTTTCATTGTCATTCAGAAAAAATACAACACGAGGTCACACAGTGGTAAAACCAAGTAAAGAAAATAAAATGATGCACCATCAGTGTGGGGAGAATAAAAACCTTAAAAACTTTGAGGCATAACATACAATTTAAACATTCTTTGGTGGTTTGGGGGGGGGGGGGGAGCATGAGAATTAGGTATTTGAAAACAACTTTTCTAATTTTATATCTTAGTGACATCTCTGAGATGACAATATATTTTTAAGGAAAGTCTCATTATTGCATAACTTTCCACTCTACCTTGCACATTCTTAGCCACTAAACCAGCCCTAGACAAGGTGGGTTACAGTATACTGCAATTCCAAAAATGTAATGGTCAGTTTGAGAAATTTAAGTCATATACTGTTTTGTCAGAGCTTCATTGACTCAGACTTTTCAAAGAATTAGCAGCCAATCAATATTTTCAAACATTTCTGTCATGTGGAGGAGATGCTGCATTACAAAATGAATTACAATGCCAAAAAATCCTGCTTCACCTTTTCTTTTATGGCGCCTATACTGACAAAATAGTGATTATTTAATGTGCAGTATTAACCAGAGTATATCGGAACAGAACACATTCAACAGACTTGACGTAAAGAAGAAATTTGAGAGATGGTCAAGCAATATCCAAATAATTTGACAAATTTCACAATTTATTTTTTAAATTAGTCTACTAATTTTATTATTTTTCCAGATTATAAAGCTGGGTATGTAAATCATTAAAATTGCTGGGATATTAATTTCACTTTTTTTTCCAAAAATAAAACATTGGCAAATATTTTTCACCGTTAATTGGCCAGGTCTGAAATTTCCATTTTATTTCATGTGATCTCACCAAGTCATATATGCAAAACATATCCTGAGATTATCTAAGGCAGAGATTCTCCAAGTGGGGAACAACAGACTCCTGAAAGCCAGCAACAATTTGCTAAGGGGCTGTGCAGCTCTCTCCTCTAGCAATTGACTTAAGCACAGACTACAAATGTGATCAGTGGGTCCCTGTCTTGAGCTCTGTCTCCTCCTACTCCACAAGATAAAATAAATGCAGGTAGGAAACAGAACTAAGATTATGGTGATTCCTAGCAACACACATTCCCTTCTCCTCCTAACGTGGAGCAGGGGACTGGGCTATCGTCCCTAGACATACAGAAGCAAACTGGCTGCCATTACAGGACCTGCAATGAGCTGAGCCCTAGCAGGTTTGCAGAACAGACTCCAAGAGAGACAGCAAGTGTGCAGACCCAGGAGTGAAAGAGAGGACAGGATAAGAGAACAAGACTCAAAGGGATGAGTATTTGTGGAGAGGAAGACTTTGGGACACGGATTAAGGAGAGAGTCTGAGGGAATAGGTTAGAAATGAGGAAGGAGATATTGAGAGAGAATAAGTATGAGGGAAAGGAGGAGGAGCGAGATGTTTGTGAATTAGACAATAAAAAAGGGCATAGGAGAAGATTGAAAGGTTGTAGGAGTGAAGGTGAGAATAGAGTGCTCTGTAAGGGGGCTGACCACCCACCAAGTACAGTTGGATACACCAAATCACTATTCATTGTAAAAAAATCTTGCCATGATATAATATTTTGTATGTGGGCATACGTGTGCACGCGCGCGCACACACACACACACACACACTTACTTGTCTTTTTCCCCTACTTCTTCTCAGAAGCACAAAAGTTAAATCAGTCTTCAGAACTATCTCAGAAATCCAGTCTAAGAATATCCATGATGAACTTTGATAGGGGTATGTAACTAAAAGCAATTATTTCCCCCCTCTTTCAGGTGCCTCAAATGCCAAATATTTTCAAAAAGATTCCTGCAGATATATCCCTGGACACAACATATATGGGTTTTAGTCTCCCTCTTGTTTATTACGAAGTATTTTGTACAATAAAGGCTGGACAAAAAGTAATTGTTCAGGCTATTTTATATCTGCAAGTCCAGACTTTGGGGGGGGAGGGGGGAAGGGGAAGAGAAGCTTTTGCCCCCACAACATCAGCAGCAAAACTGAAGGAAGGCAGGAAGAAAAGTCTATTTCAATTAAAATTAATGAAATTTGGAAAGGAGATTAGTATTTAAAACAAAATTAAAAATGAGAATCACTGAGGAAACTCAAGAGAACGTTTAAAACCCAAACTCTCAGACTTGGTCATAATGTATGGCAACATCTTTTAGCATACTATCATTATTTACATTTTTTTTAAAAAATCTGGGTCTTAAAGACCTAAGCTCTGTGTTAACTTAATATTTGCAGTTGATGTTAATAAAAATATGGGTTTCATCAGTTCTGACTTAGAATTAGTAGAACAGGACTTAAAAATTAACTACTTGATTGGATGGCATAGCAGACACCTCTTGATCCTATATGTTTACTGCTTATATTCATATATTTCATCTTATTTAGTGAAGGGAATCTGCAAAATTGAGCCCCTTCCTTGGTCAACTGTTAAAAAAAAGGAAACAGATATAACCAGTACACTATGACATAAAATGATGCTACATCATAAAGTCTTTGATGTAATAAAACACTTCCCAGTTACTCAGATCAATAAGCCTTCATTGTTAATGACAACAGACAATTCAGGGTAATGTAAAATAAAATTTGTCTTATGGAATACCTGCCTACAGAAGTTTATATGAAAAAACCTTCACTTCTTGAAGCATATTCCATTGCTTGTGTTGCTACAAAACCCATGGATTCTGCACAGTTCTGTTAACCATCAGCAATTATCTTCCTGTCAAAGCTAAAGGTAACAAATTTCCCCATATCCAGCAAGGCTATATCATCAACCGGACACCAACATCATTTGACGGAAACTAAATCATCCCACCAGCCAAAAGCTCTGACAGACAAATGTGCTGCCTCTGAAAATCTAGGCCTATCACTCAGAGGGGGAAAAAGGTTCTCTCAGATGGTCTTTCTGAAAAGAGATTAAATGTTGTAGATTCTGTAAGTACAGTACAGAGCAAATCCTAAATATGAGAATTATTAATGGACTTTACCACTGGTCTTTTTAATCTGTTGCCAACATATGCTCATCTATTTTACCTTGGTCTGTCTTGTTTCCTGATGGACATAAAAGGCAGGAACTGTGCATTATCCTAGCCTTAATCAGAGCCAGCAGCATAAGAACAACATACCGTCCTCTACCTACCCTGGATAGGATAACATTTTAACACTAGCTGTTCTTTTATAATGAAGACTGTGTAATAGATACCACTAATATGTTCTGTTCTTGTACTTAACAATAACATTCATTTCATGATATGCTACATAATGGGGATATCAATTCTTAGCCTGCTCAGTAACAAAGTACTGCATTATCACAATGCAATTGCAGTTTGGCTGGAATTTTCTGATAATCTGGGGTTGGCACTTGCATTTTCCCCCCAAAGGGACACAGACTACAGATGATCAGCCTGTAACTGCAAAACTATCATTTGAGTACAGCTGTCTTTAATCCATGTAATACCCAAGTTATAAAAAAAAGTGATGCTTTGTCAAGGGGTGTTATATATTGTTAAATACAAATCAAAGAACTTCCACTGACATACCAGTGCAATATTTTTCTTAAAAGATCTGATGTCACATTACATGAAATCACAAACACAATTGATCAGGTGGATAAGCACTGGAGGGGGAACTGGATGGCTCAGGGTATTGATAGTGGCAGAAAAAAAACCTTTCACCTTTAGGTCAAATGTGAACCAAGTTGGTAGTGACCTAAAGTCATTACCTTCTGACAGCTGTTTGGTGACCTATGTGAAATGACTTAGTAGTCTTAGACCAGTACTTATTGGAAAGATGTCCACTTCACAAAAATAACGCTATCACAACAGGCATCAATTAGCATCATTTCTGGAAACATCAGAGGGCCAGAACTGAATGAGCACGAAGACCCGTGACTCACAGAAGAGACTGCTTCAGGTGGGGTTGTGGTACATGAGTGGCGTATTTTGGAAAGATTGCATTGCTATATACCTGTTCTGTAAACTGGCAAATTTTTAAAAACTCAGACTGTTTTCCAGTACAGTGAATCCGGCACTAAACTCACTTAAATTAAAAAATCTAATGGAATGTATTAATTAAATGTTAAACTCTAGATGTTTTATTACAGGAGTTTATAGCACTGTATTTATAAGAGCTTACATTAAAGAAAAGCTTCCGTTTTAAAATCAAGTCTAGTATCTTCTATTACTTGCATAATTTCATTATCACTTAAAATGTTTTGCTGAATTTGGCAGCATTTATGTAAAATATAAGAACAGAAGGGAATAAGAGCAGGAGCTAAATGAGAAACAGAATGCAATAAAGAGAAAAGACAAAAGAGCACCTCATCAACTTTACTCTGACCCCTATAATTTTAAGGCCAAATCTTCAGGACCTTTGAACATAGGTCTCTGCTGAAAGAAGTGGGAGTTCTACACAGGGAGTGGCTCCAAAACATAGCTCAAACGTTTCTGCCTCTGAACAAAGGTCCCAGAGTGTACCACGAAGTTATGGCAAGTAGCCAGATTTCTCTTTTCCTCTCCCCATCTGCAGGTGGTCCTTTTCCCGCAAAACAAAGAATAGGACAAATATGGAAAAAATAGCATGAAATTTCACCTGCCAAAAGAAAACTCCAAAAATTCATCCTTTTTCCAAATCTCTGAATAGTGTATAGTGTTTTTGATCGCTCTCTGTATATATATTAAATCTGGCAATTTCTGGCAAAAAGGTAAGCATACTGCCATAAAAGACCATAGAAAATCTATTCACTCAAGTTTAGCTTGCATGGTGGACTTCATATTCTTTAGAATTTAACAAACATAGTTCAACTATATGATGATACTTAACATATTTACTCAAAATTTTTACCCCATTCAAATAGCTTTTGTAACCAAAATTTACGATGCAAGCAAAGATACTCAGACTAAGTAACTACTGATATAGCACATAAGGCTGCACAGTTTAAGCAGAAATAGATTAACTTCAGCTAGCTTTGATCGAGACAGCTTGCTAAAAATAGCAGTGAAGCCACAGCAGCATGGGCTAACCACCTGAGTACATACCAGGGTCGCTGGTGTGCTTGTAATAGAGTGGTTATAATAGTACTTCCCAGTGTCATTGTAGACATACCCTAAGTTACTCATTTGGATGCTTTTATCCTCTCTACTATATTGTGAACAGTTCATTAATTTAATATTATTGTAGGTATATACACCAATGAAAATTCTATTAAGGATAAACTAAAGACAGACCCTTAAGCTTAACTATATTTTTAGGCTTTATGTCATGCCCAAATGTGACAGACTGGATGACCTAACTAGTCAGTGTTAACGTTTTGCTGCTGAAATGCTGTTTTTAATGTGATCTATATAATATGCACTAAAAGAGAATATTTAAATGGCAGACATAATTAAAGCACATCATGCTGAATCATCTTCATGTATATCACAATACACAAGTGCCATGACATTGTTGCTACAGGCTACTTAGAGTGTTACAGAGGGAGGACATATTTACCTACCGGCAGGAAATTTCATCCAAGAGCACTTCAAACTCTAGCTGTCCACATATGTCTAAAGCAATCCCATTAACATACTTGTTACTCTGCTTGTTCTAAAAAAGGACCCAGACAGGTAGCCTCGAAGTGCAGCAAATAAATATTTCTCATTTCACATATAGATTGGTGAAAAAAATCATCATTTAATGTCAGGACACAATCAAAATTTTCCAGCCTGTCACAGCATTGCAACTGAAATATGCTATATAATTTTTCCTTTATAAATTAATATTTCTGTTACAAACCATTGAATGGCATTTATTATGCCAATAACATCTGAGAAATCAGTCACTATTGTAGTTAATGACTGGTTTGGTAGATTGTTAACTGCCCTTAACTCCCCATGAGTAGTTAACTAACAAACCAGTCATTACCTACTTCATGGGGATTAGAGGTTAAGCATAAACTTGATTACAAGCTATAAATGTGAGTAATTTGAAATGTTATTGGTTATTACAAAAATATATGGTAATAATTTCCTCTTTAATGAAAGGGAGCATGTTTTTAGTGGTCCCTAGTTTCTTGTTTAGGCTTAGGAAAGGAGATCAGTATATGATTAACAACTACACTCTTATGATGGGCATCTGGGGCTAGGTGGCACAAATGAATACTCACCACTTAGCTATGTCATAAAAATGCAAAAATATCATCACATTTGTATGATAAACACAAAATTTATAGGCGGTGTTCTTTATTTTCTGCTTTAAAATGCTCGTGGCTCAGTAGATACAGTATTTTTTGCCTGTATGCTAGAAAATCACAGATTTGAAAGATTCAAATATATCTCCATAATAATCCAATATAATCTTTCCAGTGTTGTTGTAGACTTATTCCTGGGTTGCTTTGAATGCATGTTTCTTAAGAGATAATCAAAAGTTTAAACCTATAGTAAAAGTCATAGAAATATTTAGTTAGGATACCTCTACTTGGAATGAATGATTGATTTAAAACTCAGTGCTAGCGTTTTCAAAAACTCCCCCATTTTTATGCAACAATTATGTTATTCTTCTACAGCAACATTATTCAATGTTTCCTAGTAGAAAAAACAAGAAGTTCTCTCATTGAAGATCTTCCCAAAAGGTAACAAAAAAAAATGCAGGCAAATATGGTGCTGTGTTATGAAAGGAACATGAAAGATTGTTTCTAAAATGATAAAATATCAAAATGATCAAATAGTAGTAGTTAGGTATCAGAGGGGTAGCCATGTTAGTCTGGATCTGTAAAAAGCGACAAAAAATCCTGTGGCACCTTATAGACTAACAGACGTATTGGAGCATAAGCATAAGTAGTTAGGTTACCTTCGAGGTGTACATTAAAGGATTCTTGACATTCAACTAACTAAACTTGTTCAAATCAGACTTTATAGTAACCTATAGGAATAGATAAGAAATATCTTCTAAATAAACCATTACCCGCTAAAAGATTAGCGCCCTAGGCATACATTTATTTTATTAATACAATAATGTGCAACACACACACACCTTACAGATATCTCTATAATAATATAAGCATTAAAAAGGGACAGTACAGAATGGTCAGTCAGTACTCCAATAGTTGAGGAAAACTTGTTAAACAGTAAAGTCTTGAACTGCTTCTTCAACTTTACTAAAATTGGGTATTGACAGATTATAAGAAGGAATGAGGGGTCCAGAGATGGCAGTTCTTAATCACAAATAGTATTATTTGGAGCTGGAGGCCAGCTAGCATGGAACGTAACTGGCTACTTAAGTCAAGCTCCTGCTGCTTAACCCCCAGAGTTCAAAGACAGACATAAAGGCAGAGAAGCAGTGTTGAAAAGAATTGGGTTCCAATTCACTTGGGCTCCAGAGATAGACACCTTGAAATGCACCCAAAGGCAGAAAGAATGCCAAAGCTGAGCTGAAAGAATTGGTGTTTTATCCTCACTCTGTCTAGCAAGTCTGACTTAAGCAGCCAGTTACATTACATGCTAGCTGAAGATTTCAAATGGCCTTCAACTTTAGCCTAGGGTTGTCAACTCCTCTGACTGAAGCGATTCTGGGAGATTCCCCTCTCCCCTCCTCCCATGACGTAATGTCATTTTCTTAAAATCTACCAAATTGCTTTCAGTAGTCACCGGGAGATCAGTGCCGATTCTGGGAGACTTCAGGTCAATCCTGGAGGGTTTATTCATAGATTCATAGATTCTAGGACTGGAAGGGACCTCGAGAGGTCATCGAGTCCAGTCCCCTGCCCACATGGCAGGACCAAATACTGTCTAGACCATCTCTGATAGACATTTATCTAACCTACTCTTAAATATCTCCAGAGATGGAGATTCCACAACCTCCCTAGGCAATTTATTCCAGTGTTTAACCACCCTGACAGTTAGGAACTTTTTCCTAATGTCCTAATGCTTCTTGTTCTATCCTTAGAGGCTAAGGTGAACAAGTTTTCTCCCTCCTCCTTATGACACCCTTTTAGATACCTGAAAACTGCTATCATGTCCCCTCTCAGTCTTCTCTTTTCCAAACTAAACAAACTCAATTCTTTCAGCCTTCCTTCATAGGTCATGTTCTCAAGACCTTTAATCATTCTTGTTGCTCTTCTCTGGACCCTTTCCAATTTCTCCACATCTTTCTTGAAATGCGGTGCCCAGACCTGGACACAATACTCCAGCTGAGGCCTAACCAGAGCAGAATAGAGCGGAAGAATGACTTCTCGTGTCTTGCTCACAACACACCTGTTAATACATCCCAGAATCATGTTTGCTTTTTTTGCAACAGCATCACACTGTTGACTCATATTTAGCTTGTGGTCCACTATAACCCCTAGATCCCTTTCTGCCGTACTCCTTCCTAGACAGTCTCTTCCCATTCTGTAAGCGTGAAACTGATTTTTTCTTCCTAAATGGAGCACTTTGCATTTGTCTTTGTTAAACTTCATCCTGTTTAACTCAGACCATTTCTCCAATTTGTCCAGATCATTTTGAATTATGACCCTGTCCTCCAAAGCAGTTGCAATCCCTCCCAGTTTGGTATCATCCGCAAACTTAATAAGCATACTTTCTATGCCAATATCTAAGTCGTTAATGAAGATATTGAACAGAGCCGGTCCCAAAACAGACCCCTGCGGAACCCCACTCGTTATGCCTTTCCAGCAGGATTGGGAACCATTAATAACAACTCTCTGAGTATGGTTATCCAGCCAGTTATGCACCCACCTTATAGTAGCCCCATCTAAATTGTATTTGCCTAGTTTATCGATAAGATAAACAATGACAACCCTGCTGTAGCCCTATGTAAAACTCTTTGTGGCATTACAGCCCAGAGGGACGAAGGCCTAGGTAATATGGGAAATTCAGCATCACTAGGGAAGGATCATAGACATCGACCTAGCTGAAGATATTGAGAAGCATTTCTAGTCACCTGCAGAAATAGATCAGCAAGAGACAGGCTACAAATCACTAATCCAAGGGTGAGCATGTCCAATAATTCTTCTCTTTAAAATCAAAACAGAAACCCCAGAAATTCACTACAGGAATTGCTATTGGCGTGCTACTCAAGTGCTGATTGGTCCAAAAGGTCACATGAACCAATGATTTTTGAAAAAGAAGTCTAGGCAAGAGTAACTGAAATTGCTGCACATGCGAGGCAAATAAATATTTTTAATAGTATGACATCATTATGTATAGTCTAGAGTTTTTAAGTTTATAAGGAGAACTATTGTTCCTTAGGTAGAAAAGGTTTGACTCTAGCAGAAATAAAGCCCTCAGCTTGCAGCTACAAGTATTACAGCCAACTGTAAGTCAATTTTCTAAGCCATGGGCTAATCACATCACATTTGATTCACAACACCCATTCCCCCTTTCCCTCAGTCCTCAACCCCCTTATACTGTTGTTAAAAATGGTTTAAATGCTAGAGTAGACAGGACAAAAACCTATGATACCAAAACAGAACACATGTCTGAGACCCAAAGAAACATGGTCTCAATCATGTTTTACATAACATCGCTGAAAATGGGTTTGTCCTTTCTACACTAGCAGCTAAAATATTTTCAACGCCATAGAGGACAACTCAGCATGTATCCCCCCACATGCGGCCAAACCTGACTGCACAACTCAGTTTTTTATGCAGGGTTTCTCCCAATATATAAATTACAGCAGTGGTGGTGGTAGCAAATCCAGGGAACAATACATACTACCTGGCAACGATAGAAATGTCAATTAAATAAATATTTTAAGGTAAAAGTAATTTGACTGTATATGTCACTTCTCATGAAATATTTCTCCTGTAGGGTGTAACTAGCCTGATGCCAGTAAATAATAATATGTACTGTAAAAAAATGCAGTGTAGTCCACTGCATAGAACACTGGACTGGGAGTCTGCAAATCTGTGAAACTGAGCAAGTCACTTCTCTGCTCTGTGCCTCGGTTTCCCCTCCTGCTCTTTGTCTGTCTTGTCTATTTAGACTGCAAGCTCTTCAGGGCAGGGACTATTTCTTACTATGCATCCGTACCATGCCTAGCACACTGGAGGTGGGGGCAGTGTCGGATGCACATCTAGGCTCTGCTATAATACAAATAATAAAATAATAATGGATTTCTCTCATACACATGCGCACAATGTGGCACCAATTTCACTCTGAAGAAAAATCACAGGACCTAATGGAGTAGGTATATTATTGAAAAATAAATAAGTAACATTAAACAGAATAGAATTTAGAGTAAAAATGGACAAAGTTTCAGGTACACATATGTAATATAAAACCCCCACAGCCTTTTAAAACTGCCTCACAATCATTTATTTAGACATTTGATTGTAGCTAATGTGAATTAGAGAAAATGAATGAGTTAATTTTAGACAAAGGTTCAGTAAATGTTGCCAAAAATATTCTTAGCTAATTTGAAATGTCTTTCTTCCTCCTTTTTGTTTCTGAGAAAAAAACCAAAACAAAAACAGTACAGCTATACCTGCCCCTATCTACAGCATTTTAATAACAGAAAATAAGGGCTTTAGAGAAATATGGTTTTAGGTCTAAAAGGATAATTGACACAAAAAGGTAACCTAGCATGATTTGGGGGGCTACATCTAAAAACCCTAATCATTGATAATTCACAATTTGTGAGCCTGGTGGGATTTCATGCAGAGCACTAGCTTCACTAAGGTAATTGGTGCTATTGAAACAACACTGGCTCAGCAGCATGCTGCTTTCTTCCTCGCCTCTGGGCACAGGAAGGATCAATATTTGTTAGGATTGCTTCTTGTTCCAACAATGTAAGATTTACAATACTTGCTAGAATTCTCACTTTGTCTTCACACAACTCATCAGTGGAACCCAATTACTAACCTCAGACAAACAACATTAACATGAGCCTCTATGCTTCTTTATTGCCCTTCATCCAAGTCTCATTTCAGGGTCTTCAGGCAGTGCCACTATAACAGATACTACACTTTAAAGTGTGCTCCAAGGAATAAATTTTCAGTCTTTCATTACTCGTACCTTGATTTACTTCATATCATCTTGCCGCTATAGACAAAGATAACACACTGTAAATTACAGCCATCCTGTCTTGTAGTTTCAGAGGTAGGGGGAAGGCAGGGAGTGATGCTTTTCCTCTACAATTAGCACTGGACACCAGTGCTACCTCTGTAATAACACTGATGACTAATATTTGTTTATCATGGCTATATGAAGACATTATTTTATATAAATTAATTTCTCAAAGTGCTTTGTATTTATTTTGCACTCCTGATAAATGAGAAACTTTATAGAGGGATAAAAATACATAATTTTATATTGTTTATTACATTAATTTAGATTAAGTAATCTTATTTAACTTCATTCATGGGGCTGTTTCTGCAGATTTTTCAGTCCTGAAGTTTTAATAATGCAATGGCCTTTGATACTTCACTGTTCATTATGATCTAATTCAAGCTTAATACACAGAAGCAAAACCCCAAACTGGATAATTCTAACTGTGCCTAACATTTTAACTATTAGTGCATTGTTGGCAATAGAAGCCTTGGGAAACAGTCATTGGAAAAATTCCTTCATGTTAGCTGTTGCAGTACCCCCTTATTTGTCCTACAATTTCCTCCATCCTCCATCCTATTCCAGTGGCTGATAACTAAGAACATTAGTTTTATGCGACTTGTCAAGCTCAAATGAAAAGAGAGCTAACTTTAATGACACTGCAATTAATCGCCCCAATAGACAGACAGCTAAAAGACAAGATATTGACTTCATTAAGGATAATGTATTATGTCATTAAGTTGGTAGGGTCACCTTGTGTATCATATATGCCTGCTAATATATTGGCATTTTCCTCAAATAAGATAAATTCAGATATGAGTGATAAAGCTGATTAGAAAATGTTTAATCTAAAGAGGCTAGTTTCCTTATATGCCGCTTTACAGCCCCGGGTGTAAGTGGAGTTGTGAGAAGCCATTATAGATCCAAGATTATCTCAAATAACAGGTCTTAGCCATTTGTAACCTTGCTTTTTTTGCTCAATTTCTAAAGTTTAGAAGGTGTCTTAACTGATGAAGCCTAGAAATCATTTTACAACACTGCATTTAAGATTTATTTTTAAATGTATGATCTGTTTTTATTGCATGTAAGGTTGAAATTACAAACAATGTGTGTGTTACATTAGTACCAGCACAAGAAGGGTTAACCCTTTAAGACTCAAGATTCTGAAATCAATTTAAATTGAAAAAGGTACTCTGATAATGAGCTGTTATAAAGCTGATCATTCCTTCTAATTAGATAACTTCTCTTTTTAGCCCTAACTAAAGGGAGTTTTGTTGGCTGAAGATGAAATAATTTTTCATTGATAGAAGGGAATATTTGCAAATTAAGATACATTTACAAGGCAATTCATGCCACTTACTATTGCCTAATTTTATTTATTGCTTTCCTACTCATTT
Organism: Terrapene triunguis; assembly: GCF_002925995.2. Classification (NCBI taxonomy): domain Eukaryota; kingdom Metazoa; phylum Chordata; order Testudines; family Emydidae; genus Terrapene; species Terrapene triunguis. The sequence continues at coordinate 5,508,461 of NW_020664499.1, forward strand.
TTTAGAATCTACATTGGGTTCACATTTCGCTTGCTAACACTATTTTCTCAGTCCCTCATGTGAGCAGAGACCTAAGTAGCTCTTTACACCAATGACCAGAAATGACAAATCATACAATGCCTGGAAATATTTTTTTCCTGCACACACTAATTTTGAAAATTACATAATGATTTGGGGGACACAATACACTCTAGAAGAAAATTGCCTTTATTTACGTAAGGTGTTCATTTGACAAATATTGCTTGAATAAGCTGAAAACAAAAACAAAGGTTGCACTGCAATTTCCTATACTACTGAAAATATTTAAAAACAGCTCTGCTGCATGAGTATGCTTGCGTGTGTGTGTATTTGCATCTATTAAACTATGAGAGTTTTCTCAGATACGAGACCTATTTTCCAGATCTGACCTAATCGTTTGTCTCCTCTGCATTCTTATGTCCTAGCATTCTCATGGTGTTTTCTTTAAGTTATATAATAATTTTACGGCCAGAGGAAAATGTGCACAACTGCTTTATTAAGTCAAGAACCACAGGGATAGTTACAAATGAGTACAAGTTTGTTTTCCAGTTGCTGATATTAATTTGTTTTATTTTAGCAGTTCCACAAGAAGCAAAATTCACTGGAGGATTCCCAGAGTCTGTTAATGGTCAGTTTGCCTCAGCAGTAACATTGGTAACACACATGACCTCCCTTTAAAGAACAGACACTAATTAGCATCACCTATAATCCCTCACTCCAAACCATACCTTTTAACCTGTACCCCATCTTTTCCAATATTTCCATTAGGGCTGTCAAAAGCAGAAGTTTGGGAACCTTTCCTTGTGACCTTGGCATTTCTTCTCAGGCTTAACGTATTGGCATTTTTTCCTGTGACTGCATCGCTTCTCATTTGTCATGATTATTGTTGAATTTTTCAACTGTCATTCCCGAACGTAAATCAATGGTTGTCGACTTCCCCTTTGTCATATCTGCACTGCCAACAGCCTTTCCCTTCTAAATGAGGCTTCCTTCTTTTCCATCCATTAAAAAGGGCCTGTCTTTTGGAGAAGTCAATCCTTTGTTAGGTCACTCCATTTATCATTCTTCCAATCAGTACCTGACATACTTATTCAGCCAGGTCTTCAACCACACAATCATTGTTCATTTTTTAAAAAATTTATTTATGCATGGTGTTTTTTGCCATCCATCTTGGCCAGTTTTACATTTTTCAATGCCCTTGTATCTTTTAGGGCTCTCATTTGCTTGAGGGAAACACCAAGTTGAAAGAAGGGGTGTACGTGCAAGAGGTTTTGCTGGGGGGGAGAAGGGGCAGGGGGAGGTGAGGGGAGGAATATCAAAAGAAACTGGACAAGGCAGAGCCTCCTAGCAGCCCAAATTTAGTTTGGTTACAAAGAGGCTCTGGAAGAGTTACTTCTATGTTTAAAAAAAGCACATAACTGGAACAGAAATAGTAATAAATTGCATGACCTTTTTGACAAGGTATAAGTAATATAAAGTTATATTACAATAAAAACAGTTTCCAAGCAGAATATTGGTTAAGAGTGACTTACAGAAGCCTTCAGGACATGACTTGTTCAATAAAGAAGAGGAAGTTAGTTTTGCTATTTTATGTGGCTATACAGCCACATTTAGGTGAGTGGAAGCACTTGGGCTTCAGTCCCCAATTTCAACATTTCAAACAAGCCCTCAATTGACTTTCATAAGTTGCTTTTGTCATTATCAGATGTTGTTGTGAAAAATGTAAAGTTTATCAGCAATCTCCACACAAGGCAACTAGTGGTTTTTTTCCAATAATACTTTCTTTCAATTATAACTTGCTGTTTTACAGTAGAGATGGGCCAAACCCAAACTTCACAGGCCATTACTGCCACTATAATAAATGAAACCAGAACCCTGTTCTGAGCATTCCTGAACTCTGAGAAAGTTTGGACCTAAATCATTTGCAGTTCGGCTCTTTTGAGATAATTACTGTTTTTCACAAGTGAAAACGAATGCTACAAGAACACAACAAAATGCTGTGTTGTTATGCTTCAGACAAGCATAGTCCTCTAAAATGAAAAGGGGCAAGAAATATACAGGCTGTAGTGGTGCGAATTCTGACCAACACAGAATACTTCACGCAAGGTCAGATATACAAGTTAGACAAGACCCTACGCAGGGGAAGTTAATATAAAGCACACTTCCAAGGCAGAAAACCTCAAAGTTTATAAACCATTGCTAGGACACAAGCCTGCCTTCCTTTAATTGATAGCTTTATGAACAGTGCAAATCTCCTTCCCATTAACATTTGATGGACCTGTCTTTCCCCTCTTGTATCCCAACTTCCTTAATATAAAGAAACGTCTGATATAATTCTATGCACTTTCTCCCACATTTTTCTTATGTTGTCTTTGGGGGGTAATCTACGCTCTTATTCAGCACTGCTGTCTGTTGTGTACTGAAAACGGTATTAAAATTGTGATTTATCACTTGCAATTTTCAGGTGGTTTTCCTCGTCCTGCTTGCAGACTAAGGCACTTTGCAGGGAAGCCTGTGATCAGGGCACAGCAGCAGTAAGCCTGGAGACAGACAACCTAAGATTAAGGCTGAATGAATTATGTCTTTGTTTTAGGGAGCAGCCTGCCTTGGGTCTCTCTGTTTTGGGCTTCTTGTGTGTTACCATTCTGAATTCTAAGAAATAAAATAGTGCTCTGTTGCAACCTTCCAGCAAGAGTATTTATTTTTTAATCTAACTTCCCTGAGTGTAGGCCATGAGCATAACACTGTCTATTATAATAGGGTTACCATCCGTCCGGGTTTCCCCGGACATGTCCGGCTTTTTCAGTGTTAAATGGCCGTCCGGGGGGGATTTCTAATTAAGTAGAAATGTCCGGGATTTCCCCCTTCCCCTTGTGCGGCGCGTCTGATTGGACGCCTGGCCTGATTGACAGCTGCTCGCAGCCACTAGGGCCTCTAGCAGCCAGAGTCCCTCCCCCTCCCCCGCTCCCTCCTCCCCC